>NW_017100161.1:378731-388400 GCF_001263275.1 Habropoda laboriosa | reverse complement strand
ACGACTCTGTAACGAAGTTTCTCATTATCCGAGCATTTTACCACGGACCATCTAATCACGGCGACCAATTTCCACCGCGAGGTGGTTCTTTTCACGAAGATCGAAAGATCGTCGATTTAGACACGTCTAGTGGGCAATTTAAACGATCCAGGTGAACTTGTTAACGAATTTTCCGCTGTAATTTAACGAGTAACACACACACACACGCACACACTTTGAAGCTTCAGAATTTCACAATTCAAACAGAATTTCCGAATCGGTGAAAAACTGTAGTACCATCTTCACTTCGTGCATTTCATAGTTTGCCATTCGTAAAACTTTTACTCCAAGTTCTCTATTCTTTCGAAATTCGAAGGTGGTCTTATTCTTTTCAAAACTTTCAATTTCCCTTCTCTCGTGTAATTAACAAAGAAGAAACTTTCTCTCTTCTTTCAGGATTTAGAATAAGTAGAGAAATACGTATTTAAGTAACGAAATAAAAATATTATTATCTACTTAGAAGTCACTACATAAATCAGCAAAACTGTTGAAGATTGTAGCGCTGCTATAGTTACACTCCCCAGTGTATGTATTTACTACTGGAATGAAAGAATAAAAATAAAAGAAAGTATCGAGCTGATAACTCACATCGAGATCATAATTTCAAATACACTTTGCACGATCCAGAAGCGACAAAACTTAAACTTCTAATATTCGCCTCGGTAACTTACACAGTCTTCTATTATATTCTCTGTTAGTCTTATTACGTCGTGTACATGATAACTTTTCAAGAATCGTATTTTCAGAAGAAAAGAATTTTCTCGTATCGAAAGTTTCTGCACATCCTTGGAGAACTACGAGATCGTCTCTCTCGGGTAGCATCGCGATTGTCGCGAAAGAAATGCGACCAGGAACAAGCGGCTGCTTCGTTTCGTCGTTCGTCAGCGTGTCGCCGAGATAAAGCAACCAGCTTCCATTAGGCAACTAGCCGCGGTTTACTATGAAGGGGAAAAATGAAACGAGGCATAAGTCTCGCGGTAACATACGTTCACCTGAGGAACGTGTTTTATTGAGACTTTTACAAGCCGCTACCGGCTGCTGTCCCCTCTCTGGACTGGTGTTGCATTATTTGAATAACATCGAAGTTGTTAACCCACACGACCGGTGATCGTAAGTGAAGGAAGGCGCGATCCAAGTTACACCTCGAGGAATGCTCGTGAGCAGCATTTTTCATTCGCAGCTATTTGCCCCAATTCGGTGCTCGTCGGTTCGCATTCACGGAGAAATAGCGGCAGACCATTCCGGCGTTTCCAGGGGATTAATTAGGTTGAAATCGGAGAACGATTGGGAAACAGTTTTCGAAGAGTAGAGTTTCGTACGGTGGCCTTTGAGAATTACTATCTGCACCGTGGAAAAGGTAGGGAACACTTGGGAAACGGTGATATTTCATTTCTTCTTTTTTTTTCATCGTGTATTCGATACTTTAGCAGTATGTCTCGTGAAATGTCTAGTCTTTGTTGGAGTAACCGAAGTGGTCTTAAGTGTTTTAAGTACCATTGTACGTAATTGCTTTTAGAGTGCGTAATTAGGGCACTCTCCATAAGGAGGGAAAAATTGATAATTTTCTTAAGAATGATTTTGTGCAACTAAACGCTCCAAGCACTAATTTCTTCCTAAACATTGTATAGTCGGGGCCACGATATAGCGAGGTCGTAAAATCGGTCAGACGTTAAAGTAAACATGTTTTAGCTGCCGGGACCCCGAAATTGACAGAGATACGAGCAGATAAATACTTGAAACCATTGTCAGGACCGTACGAAGAATTCTTGTATCCAGCGAAAGTCAACTGATTCTAATATATTTACTGAAAACTGCATGCAGCTAGGACAAATTAGGGTTTCTCCCTCTGGGGGAAGCCGCTTTTGGAAGTACGGTTACAGGTAAAGGTCTTATTGATGTCTTTAGCATCTTAGTTTATCTACTCGTGTTATATACAGATAGAAAGTGCAAAAAGATTGTGTAGTTTATTGTTGGAACCCTCAAACAGACTGCAACACACGGCCTTGAGTGCCGCAATATCAATCGGTACCGATTCTTGAGAGTTTAATTTACGACCTCGCTATATCGTGGCCCCAACTATACTTCTCGATACTCGCAAACGTTTATCATTCCGAATTCTTCGATTACAGTTGAAATTAATGTCCATTTAAGTCACAATTTTCCCCACGATTATGACTTAACGTTACCAGAGAAGAGTGATTGTAATAGGGAAAAACTGCTATCTCGGTTTCGATCATTCTTCTTGCAGAGAATGTCTCTGCGAAGTGTGAAAAGAGCGATCGTCGCTGTTGTGATTAATGGTCACTTGATACCTCACCTACGAATGCCGCGAGCATTCCGCTGTTTCTACACTCGAGTGTAATTTTACTATTCGCTAAGTAGATGGATCTCTCTGCGATAGTAATCTTTATCGAGAACTGAACGATGCACTCACGCAGAAGATATTCATCTGGATCGTCGAGATTTCTACATGCGTGGCTAACTATCCTTGAATCACAGAACGGATAATAAACATCGATGGTAATCGTTCGTTTTTGTTTTTTTTTCTTTATTAATCAATGCGAACCAGCACGTGTTCCTATGGTGGACGCAATACGACCGCACTTTTCATCAGAATCAGCTATGTCTTGTTGACGACCTACGCGCTCCTATTCGTGACTCTCGTCTGAGTGAATTTTTTAATAATTAGATAATATATAGATGATAACTTTTAGATCACTGTCAGAGATTTATGAAAAGTTCTTGAGAAAACGAACAATTTATAGTATAAAATATTCTTCTCTAAAAATAGATCCTTTTTTGGGCAGACTGTACAATAGGTTGCATTTCGTAAATATTTCGTCGTTTCCATTTAGAAACGTAAATTACAATTTTCCGATATAATTTTGGTGAAAAATAAAATCTTTTCTTTTCTCACGATTTTGACTAATTACGTCACGAAATATTTCTTCACTGTACATCTTCCAAGGCGCGTAACTGACGTTTAGACGTCTAAAAACGGTGAATTCGCGTACGGGGTGGGAAAATGCAGCAAGGAACGGTGCATAGAGTAGTATGAATCATCGTTTTCCACGCAGTTCATGAAATCGAAACGACAAGGTCTTTCTTCTGCTGTAATTATCGGTTGCAAACAGTGGAACTGTTCTATTGCAACCGGTATACGAACGTTAGCAGCAAGTGTGAACGTTCTTATCTGATGGAACTCTCTCAACATAAACAAAATGTACAGTTACGAATGATATAACGAGACTAGCGTTTGAATAAATTCTTTTATCAACCTTAAATTTCACGGGTAAAACTTTCATTCTATAAATAAGTAAGTAGGTACCTATAAGTTTCAGAAAGAAACTTGTGTTCACATTTCGTAAACACGAACACCTTGAACCAAATAATTCAAAAGAAATACTTTATATCTATTTTTATAAGACACCTTGTTTATCCGTCGTGCATACAGAAAGAAGATAAAAAAAGAATCATCGTCTCACAATTATCAAACTAATTAGCAATGTAAATAGTAGAATTATTGAAATGATAAATCACTCGTCGATCACTTGTATCTAACTAAACAACACCTGTTAACACTCGGATTCTTCTCAAAGAATTCATCGTTTCACGGAAGAAACGCAACCCTGTCGGCAGCTAATACTTTCTTACCGTCCAAAAAATCCACTTTCTACTTTTAAAGAGTTGTATCGAAGAGTAAAACAAACCGTGAACAAACGAATGTACTACGCTCAGTCTTCCACAATTAGCTCGATTCTATCGTAAAGAAAATAGAAAGGTGTGTTTGACGAACCTCTGGTCGACAGTGAGGTTCTCCAGTTCCGGTACCAAGCACCAGTGTTCATCCGGTATCAGCGTGATGAAGATCTGCGAGAAGTACACCCAAGCGACGAACGAAGCGAACGGGATCATCAGAACGAAGAGGATCTTCTGATAGAGACCGAACTCTCCCACGTAGGGCAACAACTCGTCGAAATCCACGTCTCCCGTTTCATCCTTGACACCTGTATCACCATCCGATACTTGAAGATTCGCCGTATTCTGACAATCAGCCGCGTTACTCTCACGATCATCGTTCAGATGCATCGAGTTCTCGAACTTCTCTTGCGGCGGCATCTTCCTCCTTGCGGGAGACAACGGGAATCACTGAAATAGACACAACTCGATCACGTTTTACTCGTGACAATCACAGCGTTTGATAGATCACCAGCTCGAGAGAGAAGCTTCACGTTTTCACGAACGCATGATTCTGTGTCCCTTTCGATTAGGTTAGGGTACCGCAGCGATAAAACTATCCCGTCTAAGCTTGTGATTTGTTTGAACAGCGATTTTCTTCGGAGATGCTAATCGAGCACGTGGAGCTTGTTTATCATCGACATCGCGTGAATTTTTGCGAAACGAATCGGAGGTAAGTGAAACGAAGAAAAACGGTCAGGCTAGTTCCACTGTTAGACGAGATCTCGTGTGGGACTGAAACGATCAGTTTCTGTAGCTGGCTATATAGCCAGCGAACCGACCGAGTGCTACTCCCTCTCTTCTCCCTGTGCAAGCAGAATTCAGTGCTCTGCAAGTGGCATTGAACAGAGCGCGGATCGCGTCAATCATCATCGTCATTGGCGCTCGACTAATTTCTTTCGCACTCTCCCTGGAGGCAGGCTAACGAGACGACACCAGTTCACCTCTTTTTTTCTTCTCTCTATGGTCGTCCAGGAGGATCGTTTAATTGCCGCGAATTAAGGAAGCGGAGGGAACTTGATGAGGTTTCAGATATACAGGGTGCTTAGGAAAAATCAGTTAACACTTGGATGAAAGTGACTTTTTTTTCTTTTTTTTGGAGAAAACCTCTTTGTGAATTGGAACTTTTTCTTGGAGAAAAATTCTTCGTGGATTGGAACCTTTTTTTGGAGAGAAACTCTTTGTGGGTGAGAACTTTTGTTTGGAGAGAAAGTCTGTGGATTGGAACCTTTTTTGGAGGAAAGCTCTTTGTGAATTGGAACTTTTTCTTGGAGAAAAATTCTTCGTGGATTGGAACCTTCTTTGGAGAAAAACTCTTTGTGGGTGAGAACTTTTGTTTGAAGAGAAAATCTCTGTGGATTGGAACTTTTTTTGAAGAAAAACTCTTTGTGAATTGGAACTTCTTTGGGTTATCAAGAAAATCGTAACTGGGATCAAAATTACGATTGGAAATTAATATTTGACTGTTACCATGAAAAGTGAACTGAATTCAGAGGATGTTTAACACATCTTGTGTCAAGGATAACATTTATTTATTCATGAATCTAGAGGATTGTTAAACATCTCCCATTTTTCATTGTGCTTTCTGTTTGATTGTAAAATCTGGATCGATCCGATGGTCGGAAATCTGCACAATAACGACAAATATCAACCGTAGAGTAGAAATGACAGAAGCAGTAAGTAGAAACGTGATGTCGCTTATTTGGCGGCATTCGTGCTCGAACGGTTAACCAGAGTACTTTGTCTTCGAAGTGTTCGCCTCCACTTGCTCGCCATCATTGTCAGCACATTCTTGAAATCTTCTTTAGACTGTCTCTTAAGTCCTGAAGCACACTTTCTCCTCTATCGTTGCAATGAAATTAGCAATTTTCGAAATCTAACATACAAGTGGTTCAGTTAACATTGTTTTTAAAGCACATTGTGTATCAAATTTTTCAAAGATTTCACTTTTACTCTACTTTTTATTATTTACGAAAGTTTACATTCTTTATGCAAAGTTGGAATTAATAAAAAATAATTGAATCATCTGTCTGCCTCGAGTTTCGATAAGGTCTTATCATTGCGCAATTGATTTCCTTAGAAAAAACCTTGCTCGTCCCGTTTTGACTCGTCCCGTTAAATAGTTGAAAGAATGAATTTTTAACGATCTCATTCAGAAGCAGGTTTGCCTTGCTCTTCTTTCACGCGATTCTGTCTTTCTTCCAAAAAGATTCTTTCCTCGATCTACCTTAATTTTCCATCATCGACGTCCCAGATGAAAGCAGTTGCATAAGTCTCGTCGAATATTTTCTGCAAAATCGTTCGTTTTATCGCGAATTCTCGCGGTTATCTTCCGTTGTCTGCAATCGGAACGAAGGAAAGGTAAACAACCGGCTGACTCGCATGATTCACACGATTACACACGGTTAATGCGAGACTTCTTTTTTTTTTTTTCTACAGTCTGATTTACGCGCGTCGGCGCCGATTCTTTTTTCCTTCCATCGGTCGTCGTTTAATCTTTTCTTCTTCCTTTTTCTTTCTGTGCGCGAATTTCCGTGGTAATTTTTGCAAAAGTGACGTCGCGACGTCGATGAGCTTTTATCACCTCTACAACTAGTATTATCTGGCGGAGACTAGAAAACTGAAGCTGGTGTTGTTTGACGAAGCCTGTTGTTAATAAATATACCGCCTTCAACCACGATAGCGAACGAAGATCCCCTCTGATCAACGCTGTGAGTAAACCCCTTCGATAATAACGCGATTAAGGTGATAAAAGTATTAGATACGATTTGTAGGCGTTAGGTAGAACCATCACGGTTCCTTATATTTTCACGAGTTAACCCTTTGAGGACGATAGACTCATATATATATGCGTTCACAAGACACTATGAACGTAACTAATAAACTCGTAATTTTAAGCAACAGAAATGAAATTTTGATATAATTTAGTTTGAAGAAAAAAATACTGAAGTAGTGACCTAATTGTGTGTTATACGAATAATCTGTACTTCGACATGGCATATAGTCCTCCGTCCGCAAAGAGTTAATACGATCGTATTGGGTGGTTCGAAAAATACAAATTGACGTTATCTCTGTCTTTAATCGAGAGATAGCGACTGAAACCGAAAGGTGTTTTACTCGTTATTCGAAGACGAGCCGAACGCACTCCTCGAATTATTCAGAAGGTGAACGCGGAAGGATACACACAGAGTGGTTGAGAAAGTTCGTAGGGAGACGTAAGAAAACTTCAAACTGACGTTATCTCTGTTTCTAATCGAGAGATAGCGACCAGAAACCGAAAGGTGTTTTACTCGTTATTCGAAGATAAATCCAGCCTACCCCTGAAATTACTCCGAAAGCGAACTATTATAAAGATTTTCTGCGATGGAGCGTTGCCACGAAAAGTTCAACATCCACGCTCCGCTGGAAATGATGTAATTCGATTTGTATCCACCTCCGTTCACCGTACGAATTTTTTTCCATTACCGCGTTGGATTCACCTTCAGCTGTCGAGAAAAATCACGTTCGACTTTTATCGCTGTGTCAATTAGAAACAGAGACACCGTTTAAATTTCGCCACGAACCTTCCGGACAACCCGATAGAAACGGTAGATTGTTTATTTTCCAAGTGAGTAAATATATTTTCGCATCGAATTACGATAAAAATTTGCCATACAAACGTGGAATAATTTCAGTATAAAATAATCGTGTTGCACAACATTCGCGATTGTTTGTTTAAAGCGTAATAAGAGCGCGGTACCATAATGGCGGCACGCGAAGTGGAGGAAAAACGCTGTACAGCATCACAATGGTGGTATTCAAAGTGCAAAGAGACAGTAATTATCATTGTTATGCAGCGAACGTAATGAGAATGATTTATTGAACATCGGTGGAGAGGGTTTGATTTATGTTGAACGTGTGAAATGCTTCCGGTGTCGTTAACCGTTCGGGAACAAATTGGTCCAGTTCGAAGGACGAACAACTTTTTCGAAATATTTTTATTTCATGATTTCAAGGTTATCGATACACTTTTCGAACGAACTTATACATTGTTATGACTCGGAAATTAGAGCTCGTGTTAGAACGAAGGATTCAATTGTGAAGTGTGAAAGTGTAGAAGAATATGAAATAATTTTTGTGGTACGGTTTTATTAATGGAAAAATGATTTAAAAACGGCGATTTCTCGATTTCATTTGTAAAACTGACGCAATTGCATTTCACAGCAACTGTGCGTCTCGTGGAAAGATTAAGCTTATTGAACGATGTAACATTTTTTCTTTTTTCGTTTGTTCGTTGCATCTTCGATTAGAGGCGAGTTATTAACTCGTCCCAGTTTCTAGAATCACCCTGTAGACAGAACCTGTTTCTAGAAGCACAGAATACCGTGCATGACCCGATTTCTCCTTTTTAATCCTATTGCACCCCTTTCACTATCTACGCTATGTAATCGGTATCTCGTGGGCGTCCGGTGAATTTGCAAAAGGGCCGAACAAAAGGATACGCAATAATCGAAATGTAATTATTTATAATTTTCTATACTTGTATATTCCTTCGATAAATGTTTCACTTCTCGTTACAATTCGTTATAACATATTAAACGAGATCACAATCCTAATTACCTTACTTTTTTTCTTTTTTTTAGTAATTTCAAAAAACCATTCAAGTAGATTACTGAAAAAAACGCCGATGATCACAGAGCGGAAGTGATAGAAATAAGTTTTACATAACCGTTTTGTCAACGTACCGCAAATATGTACGCTTCCTTTTATTTCAATTTTTTTTCTTTTTTCACCTTTATTGTGCACGTATACTCGTTTATTATAACGACAGTTTCATTTACATATCGATACGGCTTGATCTCGCAAATGTATCCGAAGTAGATCTATCTTTCCGGTGATTTATAATAAACGAACTCACATGCATCCACATATACATAATAACATAAAAATGTACATCTTAAACTCTGAGATTATAAACTGTACTAGATCGAGTCTCGGTTAAACAATAAATAAAACAGAAAGATCGTGAGGAGCTTTTCTGCCGATTACGTCGGATCACTGGATAATTATTACAGTTGCTGAGAAAGGTTCGACGATTTTTCATCGATCGTCAATCTAGCCTGATTACCTAAGCGTTTAGAACTTCTTTATCTGTTCTTCTTCTTGACAATAGTAAAAAATAGAACACCGTTATCTAAATAAATCATTATAAACTGCTAACACTGCTTTCTTTCAATATTTACAATCATTTGATCATCGATATTCAATACCTATTGTTTTTTCTTTGTTTTTTTTTTTGTGTTTTTTGTTTTTTTTTTTTTTTAAATAATACACATCGTCGAAGCAAACATTTCACACGATCAAACGCTGCGATCGAATTTTCTTTCTTTCTTTTTTTTTCTCCATAAACTTTTTACAATTTCAACGCACGGGGATCGTACATCGCTTTGTGAGAAAAATGAAACTTCGTCAAGTTTAATCCGATGCAGATCGTCAAATATCACGAGATATCTTTTGTTCCTTTTCCTTTTATTGCTAAAACAAAATCTACACAAACGTAAAGATCCGTATTGTGATGTTTTGTTAAATATGCCGGTCTTTTCTCGTCTTACTCGACGTGATTTTCAGTTCTCCCCGGTTAAGTTCGTCTTACAATTAAAATGAGTCAACATTTCCTCTGGTGTTTAGGACTTTTTTCGCAAGTATTCCTAAAACTTTTAACACAGTTTCGATAATATATAATACATCGTCCCACTTAAACGCCGTGTCTGTGTGAAAAGACTATGAATATCATCATGAACATATGATACAGAATCATATTTCACACAATTTATATTAACAACATGAAGCCTTGTCAATTCACCTTCTGTATTTTAGGTATTTGGAAGTTCAAGTTGATAGTAAATTTTGCAT
>NW_017100161.1:362137-378645 GCF_001263275.1 Habropoda laboriosa | reverse complement strand
ACATACGGGCCCGCACAGTGCAGTAAATAATTTGTATTATAATTTCTTTATATATAATATAGCAAAGCTTTGATTTCATTGAGTAATTATAACTGAAAATATATATATATATGCGTGTATCTTGTTCGAATAGCGTCCATTGTGCACAGAATGAATTTTTTTTAAATAAACGTGTCTCGCGCGTGTTCCTTAAAATCAAAGTATCGTATAATTCTCGTGAAATCTGTGCGTTTCAGTATTTAAGAGGAGCAGTCAAGTATTGAATGTTTCAATCGTAATTCAAAGTCTTTGGCTTAGCTTCGCTAATTAGGCTAAGAAAGTTTGCATAATCAATTCAATGGCCTTCGATTGTTAACTTAGTTTAGTGTTTACATTATACTGTTTCTTCTCCTCTAGTTATTAGGAAAAAATGATCACATAAACACGACACTTACTGCTAATAACGAGGTGAGAATTATCAATCGTACTTTTCATTAGGGATAAAAATCAAGGACATTCATAAAATATCTTTCCTCTGAAAAGGCATCTATATTGTTCGTTTCTATGAAAACAAGTGAAAATAGTCGGTTTGTTTTTTTCTTTTTTGTTTTTTAGTATTTCCTTTTAGATTACGAATACACTTGGTGAAAATTGTTCTATCATGTTGAATAAATCCAATCAGTTATTGATTTAAACTCTTACAAGTTATAAAATTACACCGCATATAATCAAATATGCCGTTAAAAGAATCCTACGTAATGCTACTGTATAATAGTATACACGTAATATATATTAATATTACTATGTTAATATATACAATAATAATATACAGTAGTATCACATAGCATTAGTAATTATACGCGTTTGTTTAATGCATTTTTTTTTTTAGAAATTTTCTACATTATTTTTATATTTTTTATTATGTTCTTTTATTTCCAACTCTTATGCTATTTTCACGAAGATTCTTTTAGTCCATTTACAAAATTTGGTATTATTTAATCCCTTCGCTACGACGGAGTTTACCACTAATATGCCACCGCTGAATGGGGAACAGTGAGCTGCGAGCATAAGTTTTTCGTGGATATTTCAATTCATAAAAGAGCAAATTTTATCTGATTAAAAAATTTTGTTAGGATAGATTCGCGAGCGGCCACTATAGTAGCTTTTTGTAGTGAAAGGGTTAAAAGTCATTATTTTTTTCGATACGTCATGTAACATCTGCGAATCTAACTAAACGTAAGATTTATTATTTTAATATTAGAACTTACTCCATTAGTAAACCATCGATAAATTTTAGACTTATTTGTTTATATGTTCGCAGAATTATTCGAGTATAATTTTATTAAAAAACTCGTTTAATATAAAAACTTACGAAAAGTTTACATAGCCTCAAAAAATCGTTTATGTGTTTTAATACGAAACCTTCAACTTTTTTCACAAATTATTAAAATACGTTTAGCATATATATAATTTATATCGATATAGTACCCAGGTATATAATTACTATAACACAGAAATAATATTTTGTGGGATTCTTGTTAGTTCGCATTGTTTTTGTTCTAATTTTTAAAAAATTGGCAGTATTGGTTACTTTTCCGAGATTTCAATAATTAACGTTGCACATTTTTATCACACATAATAAAAAAAGGTAGGATAAAAAACGCGAAGACATGTACCATTTCAAATGCTCGATATAATTCAACAACAATTTGTTGTCATCCGAAGCATTATACACGCGATAAATTATCGGAAAAATACAAATTTCTTTAATATAATAACGCGTTATAAACAAACCTAACATTTTTTATGTACACTATTAAAAACACCCATGACATGAATGCAAGGACAATAATGTTAAATCGAAACAAATCTCTCCTACTACTCCAGGAACTTAGTTCTATTCAGTTATCGTTATTTTGATTATTCACAGTAAAATTTTTTGCACCAATATTCATAGCAGTATCAGAAGGTTTACTCATGAATAGGATCTTTTAAAATATTTAGAAGATGCGGATATTACCTGATTATACTTAAAAACGAAAACAGATGTTTAAAATCGACCTTAAACTGTGTCAGTGCTAGTAAACTCCCTCTGTGGAAAAGATTCGATATCCACTCGACATATAGGACAGCGTTTATTAGTACATAACCACTGATCAACACAGTCTATGTGAAATAAATGCATACATGGAAGCCTCCTGTATAAAAACATTAGAAACAAAGTTATTTCTGTAAAGTAGATACTAAAAATAGTATACACTAAATTACTCTTGTATATAAAAATTAATTTGTACCTGACAGTTTCACAGTCTTCGAATTCAGATAAACATATAGTACACTTTTCAATAGCATCTTCACCATTTTCAACTTTCTTAACCTGTAAAAAAATACGTTGTATATAAAAATACAATGTACAAGAATGATAATGCGATAACGAACGTATAAATTTACGTATAACTCATTACCCGTTTGTACTTATGACGGAATGTATGACTTTCAATTGACTCCTTCGTTGCTCCGCAACAAATATGCGCAAATCTTTCACTGCGCGCAAGTTCTGCACGGCGCGCGGCCGCCCGGCGACGCAGACGGGTACGGTGAAACCGAGCATCTAGCTACATGAAACACGTATACATTATATAACACATTCGAAAGTCTATATTATTCAACACATCATATTCAAAAGCGTACCGATTCGGGTATCAAATCTAGACAAATGTGGTGCATTTGTTGTGATCCTTCATGGGTACGATACTGATGGTGATGATGTACAAGAGGATGAACTGGCATTGAAGGCAACACTACTGGTGGTTGTGGTACCATTTCTGCACTCAAGGGATTTTCCTACACACAAACAGAAAATTAAGGTATAGGTAAAAACTGAATGACTGATAAAAAAAAAAGTCTGACACTGAAATTACCATCACAGGACAAGATGGGTTATAACTCGATGGCCCTCTGGCTTCTGGGCGACTATCAACAATGGGTTGTAGAGGTGGTGGGTAAATTGGAGGTGGAATATCATTTGCTGCGACCGTCATGTTTTCCGCGCCGTTGCAACGATTATTCGGGGGATTAGTATTTCCGTTATTGCATGTATGTTGGCCTACTTGATGCACGTGTGGACTGTATAACATTGTACAACTAAATAATTAATTAATTTATATAATGTACAGTTTTTAATATCTATCATAATACTAACGCGTGATGAACTTGCATTATTGGATAAAGATACCTCCTGCGTACTTCTTGAACCCGTTGTTGCATCCTCCATAATCTTTCTAGTACAGGCTGCATACGTGCCCTCGGTATTCCCGTAGAAGCATCTATAGAAGAAAAATATTTTTGGTTTAAATAAATTCTCTAAAATGTTTAGTCTTGAATTTTTTTCATAACATTTATAAAACCTACAACAAATTTTACCTCGAACTTGCTCATATTCTCCAGGTATGACGGAAATTGGAATTCTATAATTATACATCGTATGCAGAGGAACCATACATCGGGCACGATACACATAGTCTGGTGAACCATACATGTAACAAGAGTTGTTCCCACTGAAATAATTATTAAAATAAACACTGAAATATGTTATATACTACATAAACTGTTATTCATACCTATATACATAATCTGTTGTCCTCGGACTTCCTACCGAAGCTGCTGGAGCAGGCGGAGTATGTTCTTCATCTGATTCCACAGTTAAATCAACTACAGTTACTGGACGATTACCTCCCTCGTTATTTTGTACAGAATTTTGCTGTTAAAATATATAAAAATATTTTGTGCTGTGAAAACTATTAACATAAATTCTTTTTTCAAATAATTTGATAGAATAAACCTATCTTACCTTATTATTGTGATTTACTGTTCCAAGAACTTCAACAGATCCATCTTTATCATCACTACTACTGGCATCATCACTACTTGAAGACCAATCTAATTGTAGATCTGGTGCTGATGGTGTATCATCATTTCCTACTCAGTGTATATAAATTTAATTTATATACTATAAAATACATAATTATTGTTTTAGTACTGATACAAAAAAACATACTTGTTGTATATGTAGAATGCTGCTGAGAATTAATTGTATTTGGCAAAATTGAATGATACAACTTATTTGATTCATTCAGTATAAGTCTGTTTAAAACATTTGTATCATTGCATGTTGGTCTGGTTGTGCTGAAAGTGAGAATGATACAAACAAATTTAACAATTAATAAAAGAACTTAATGTTGTGGCCATACCTGTTAGAAATGCCATCTGACAATCTAGATGGTCCAGCTACACCTAAACTGTCAGACTGCTGATCATTTAATGATTTATGTTCTGCATTCTTTTTACTTTTATGTTTTAGAGTATCATGTTCATGCAAAATTTGCCCTGTTGCTTCAGGCCCAGTTAAATAACTACCAAAAACAAAATTACTGTTTGAAGTAGAATGATGTGATGGATATGGATTGATAGGTATTACATCAGAATCTTCCACATCACTTTCCGCAAACAAGTGATCATATTCCATCTCATTAGCTACAATAAAAAAATTCAATTTAGAAATCCAAGTACAGTTATATAGATTACATACAAAGTTAACTGTAAAGTTTAATACCTAAGATTTAAAATATAAAAAGTACATTTATGTATAACATATTGTTAACAATTCATCTATACCTGAATTAAATCTTGGTTGTGGAGAAGGATCAACTGTAGATGTAAATGCTGTATCAAATATATCTGCTAAGGAAGTGGCATTGGCCTCCATAGACGAAGTTATAGATTCTGTATCATTTAAACTATTTTGTTCTTCTGCTTTAGTTTTGCACCAAACATTTTCAGAGCTTGTACTTTCTTCCATCCTATTTGATGGATTTAATTATTTAACAATTATGCATAAAAAAAAACTATATAAAACACAAGTATTTTAACAATATGAATATTTTAATAAAAAATACCAGTATACAGACTAAAATAATTTGTGCACTCCAATTGTCATATATTTATAACAAGTATTTTAAAACATACATATCTTGTTTTACAATACAATGAATTAGAAAACACAGAATACAACTTTAATTACTAAGTAAAGTGAATTCTCCAACACAGAGCAATGAAATGAAATAAAACACTAGATGATTGAAGAAATTATATATTCAGATAAAATAATATGTACATGTTTTCTTTATTTCCCATTGACAGAACTTTCTTTTGTCTTCTTAAAAAGATACATTCTAAACATATAAAAGTATCAGTCTTTAATATGACAGAAATAATTTTATGACACGTAACGTATAATAATATATAGTAAAAATCTTTTTGTATCATGCGTGAGCAATGTAATTGAAATAGCTTCTCAACTTCAAGAAATAATTTTCTTTAATTATACTCGTAATTACATTTGAAGCAATCAGCATTTCAAATGAATTTGGTTGTTCCTTTCGTAAATTCTTGAAACGGTATGAAAACGAAGTAGTACAGACTACAAAAGAGCGTGTACCTTGCAATTCCTTCGATGGTTTTGTAAAACGATAAGGCTCTCTTCACCACGTCATTTTTATCAAGATATTTATTTTCTATACATCACTGTCATTTATGTCGTACTATCTATGCGCGTCAATATTAGCCTCGTAATCGGATCACTTGGAATTTCAACAAACTTTTCAATCCATAGGAAAATTTGTGTATAATTAAATTCTTATGTCAGTAATAACAATAAAATCGAAAAAGGATTTACGTAGACTTTCTTTCGGTAATCTACATTTGGCAACTATGATACCATCAATCGTAACTTTCATTAACTACGCTCAATTTTAGGTGGCCTCCGTTGATTATGCAGCATGCTACCTTTCCGTGCTATAGAACTATCATTATATTTCCTTCCAACTACTGTAACATGAATTTAAAATTTATACATACGATTTAAATTTTTCAAAATCTATTCAACTCCTTTTCCTATCACATTATTCTAATTTTCACATTGCATGTTATTATTTAAAATGCATGGATTTCGTGTATAATCCTAGGGCATATTTCAAAGATACAGTTGGGGACAAAATTAATGTCTCTATACATTTACCAATGAACAAGAAGCTTGCAAACCTAAGGAAACTTAAGGAAATGTTATACATTATATTCCCCAAAATCATAAAAATATGTTACCCTTCAACAGAATGACTGTATATTCACAATTTAATACATCTTTATAAATTGCAAAATACTAAATTTAAAAAATATATAGAATGATATACATATGTATATATTTAAATTTAAAAATACATCGCATCCCCTGCCTAACTTCAATAGTCACTTTAAACAGAAATGTTATAACGAAGAATACCATTTATGAATGAAAAAAACTTCAGGATTACATGAACGTTTTAAATATTCAATACTAAAACTAATTCGCATATCGTGACAATTATTCTAATACGATTTCAAGTTCATGCTATAACGTCACTCTGGTTGCAAAAAAATTTCTACATTGAAAATTCGGTTGAAGGCAATGCTCTGCGAAGTACTCGACCAATCAGTTCGATGTTCAATGTTCCTGTCATTTGACAAGTTCATTTGAGTCTGGAGTGTAGGTACATGCGATAAGTACACTTCGTTCGTGTATTTTATTTCGAACTTGACCTCGCTAGTCCGCAGAAGTTAGTTCTCTTAATGGTGATCCTCTAATAATTCAATTTCGGTTATTGACTATTTTAAGAGAAACATCAATTAAAAAATGGCTGTGGCTGTCAGGACATTTTCAAAATTCACAGGTAAGTGAAGGATAATTATCGGACGTTTTTCAATGTTAAAAGAAGACCTTTGTATATTTCGAAATAGTTGAAACATGTTTGTGAAATATCGTAAGATTTCACGCCCCTTTTCCGTATTTCTCGTAGATCGCGCTATTATTTTCAAAACTAAAAATACTCTTGACATTCCACGTTTATGTTAATACTCCCATTATATAAGGATATATAATTATCAGTAATATAATTTTTATTGGAGTAATTCATATTAATTCATTGGACTCGTTACAGAATTTCAATTAAGCTTAACTATTAATGAAGCATTATATAATTCTGTAATAAATTTCTGCTTTTTTTTTTCAACTGCATATATTGCAGTACAAATTTCATAATACTTTTTTTTAAATTATACTTTACATTAACTATATTATTCGAATTGTACTTATTAATACTATTGTCAGTATAATACAACTGTCACACAAGTTGTCCTGTATATTCATTATAATATGTCAATTAATATTGTTGGATGTCACAGTAAATGTCATACTAATCACTTGAACTCATTGAATGATATTCAGTCATTGAACCTTGACCTAAAAGTTAAGAAATTTGATATTGCCTCTATAAATAACATATGTTTAGAACAATACCAATTTTAAAACCTTTCTATATTGCAAAAGAATCTATATTTCATACTTGTGACACTTACTAAAATATGTAGATGATAGTTGAAATAGAAATAACTATTAGCATGTTCATTTCTCTAATATCTTACTTTTAAAAGACAATTTAATAAAGTACTATGTGTATATTATTGTAATATATCATTTCTTTTGTGTTCCAGTCAGAAATTGTGGAGGTTTATTGCGTACTCAAATAAGGTTCAACTATGTAGATACTAGAAAAAATTTAAAAATTGATTCCAATACCAAGGTTATATGTCAAGGTTTTACTGGTAAACAAGGAACATTTCATTGCCAACAAGCCATTGAGTATGGTACTAAAATAGTAGGTGGTGTCAGCCCCAAGAAGGCTGGTACAGAGCACCTTGGGAAACCAGTCTTTAAGACTGTGAAAGAGGTTGAAAAACAAATTTTGAATTGCATGTCTTATATGAAAAAAATTTGTAAATTATATGCTTTTTTTTTTTTATTGTAGGCAAAAGAAGCTACTGGTGCTACTGCGACTGTTATTTATGTTCCTCCTCCAGGTGCAGCATCAGCTATTATGGAGGCAATAGATGCTGAAATGCCATTAATTGTATGTATTACAGAAGGTATTCCACAACATGACATGGTTAAAGTTAAAAGGCGACTTTTAGAGCAAGGCAAATCTCGCTTAATTGGACCCAATTGTCCAGGAATAATAGCTCCAGAACAGGTGCAGATTTTTAAAATTTGTCAATATTTCACATACGAATTTGTTTAACTTGATATAGCTATATTATGTACTGTTTTGTAACATATGACTATCTCAGTGTAAAATAGGTATTATGCCAGGACACATACATCAAAAGGGAAAAGTTGGTATTGTGTCAAGATCAGGAACCTTGACATATGAGGCTGTGAATCAAACAACCCTTGTAAGTTAATAGTATGTTTTTTTTTTAATTTTATTGTCTTCTATAAAAAAAGCATTGTTATTTTTTTTTAATAATCTTGCAATAAAATATCAAAACTTTTTTTTTAAGGCTGGACTAGGGCAAACACTTTGTGTTGGAATTGGTGGTGACCCATTTAATGGAACAGACTTCATTGATTGTTTGGATGTATTCCTCAGGGATCCAGACTGTTGTGGTATTATAATGATTGGTGAAATCGGTGGCAGTGCAGAAGAATCGGCAGCGGAATATCTCATTCAACATAACACTGTTGGTTGCAGTTCTAAATTATTGGTATCCAAAGTCCATCCCATCCTAATTCATAAACTTTCTTTTCCAGATGTCCCGATGTTCCTTACACACCAAAACATGTTCTATATCCTTGTAAATATAATTTATTTCAATATTAACGTGTATAAATATTATATACGCCCAATACGATTGTAGGGTAGTCACGCTAAACCAGTAGTATCATTTATCGCTGGGATCACTGCCCCACCTGGACGAAGAATGGGACACGCTGGGGCAATCATTTCAGGAGGAAAAGGAGGCGCGCAAGATAAAATCAATGCACTCGAAAAGGTATTGATTAATTTATTGTTTGCTATAAAATAAAACTTAATACTTACATCTGTATTTACGTTATGAAATGCACAAATATTATTTACAGGCTGGTGTAATAGTATCAAGGAGCCCTGCGCAAATGGGAAACGAACTCTTAAAAGAAATGACACGTTTAGGCTTGGTCTGTAATTAAAAACACATGCCACTATAAATATACATATGTAGTTTGCCTCATGTGGATGTATCTTCGTACAATAAATTGAAAGTATACACGATTCGACTAACGGTTCGACTAAGAAACGAACCGATATAATGCATTGAAATGTGCGAATTCATTACATTATCGATAACGTAATGGCTATGTTGATCGTCACGCGAGGTTGCCTGTCTATTTTATTCCTAAAGACAAAAGTTACAAAGAAACGTGAATATTTGTTGAGGAATCGAATTCATTTTAACACTGCAGTGTTCAGAAAATATTTTTACCGATATAGCTTTTATTTTAACAATTAGCAGCCATCCAAAGATAATATAAAAGATATCTGAGAAAAGAACTACCGTTATTCTCCGTCATCGTGTTTCTTAACTGAAAATTTAAATTTTTCTATGCTATTACATCATAATTTTAAGGAACAGTTATTTAAGTCATTCTTACGTATATTGTTGTAAATTATATTAAAGCTATATCTGTTATAACAATTAAAACTGTTACATACTCATATTGTAAAATGTGTTAAAAACTTAAATATATTAAATGATATCAATTAACCTTTTAAATTCCTTATAAATAAAAAGTAAGGTCATACATTTAACAAGATTTTTTAAACCTTCCAAACATCTATTTTTAGTCTGGGAATCCCATTATTTGATTTATGAGCTCAGCAATACGTTTACTTCTATCATCAACAAAAGGTTTTAATACAGAAAAGTTCATTGTTTGTATAGTATTTAACAAATTTTCACAGATACAGTAATATAAATGCTCATCCTTGTAAAGTTGTTTAGCTAATTCTAATTGATGATTATCCATTAGACTTTGATTTGCAACTACAATCAGATTTTTTTTATTTCCTAAAGCATCAAGAATACTGCCTGCCCCTGCGTGACTTATGATAAGATCAGCAGCTTCTACATATTCAATTACGTTTGCACGCAAATTGAAATATTCTATTGTAACAAAACCGCAACGTGGTGTACAATCTGGTACATGTACAGTTTTACCAATTTGCAAAGTTATTTCATTGTAACCTTTTGATGATAATGCCTAAAACATTCATAAAATTGCATGTTTTATGTTAATTTTACCCCATAAAGTGATCAAATTAAATAACATTTTTTGTTTCTTTTACCTTTAATACTTCCGTATTAAGTACAGTTTCGATTAATTCGTCAAATTTGGTAGTGCCAACAGTCACAAATATTTTCTTTTTTATTAGTGCCATTTCGAATAAACCTTTACATTAATCGTAACAGAAATTGTAGCAGTAATATAATATTATTTAAAAAAAATTCGATGAAAATGACGAAGAAGTTTATTTCTTTTCTTGCCCAATACGTTTGATTTTTACATGTAAAGTGTACCTATTATACTTGACAAAAAAGAATTATGACGTAAGATAGTTCCATGCTTCCATCAAGTGTTTATTGTCGCGAATTTTAATGAAACATGCCAGCTATTATAAAAAATAATGTTTTAATATATGAAGGCTGCAATTATCTACGATATCGTTTAATATTGTCAACTTTATCAGGCAAACCTGTGCGAATTACAAATATCAGAATTAAAGATGATGATCCTGGGCTTAAAGGTTAGCTTAAATGTATTGGTTTTTCAAAAATATTCAAAAGTTGAAATATTGATACAAAAATTGAACATGTTTTATGTAATTTATTGTATACACATGTTTACATCCTAGAGTATGAAGTCAGTTTTATACGTTTATTGGATAAAATTACGAACGGAACAAGGATAGAATTAAATGAAACAGGAACCAATTTGTTTTATGGTCCCGGTTTGTTGAATGGCGGTGAATTAGAGCACGATTGTAGCTTACAACGTGGTATTGGCTATTACTTAGAAGCAATTGTAATATTAGCTCCATTTTGTAAAAATGCTGTTGATGTAAAACTTAAAGGAATCACTAATAATACAATGGGTAAGTAGCAACTCATATGTCTTTTATTATAATTAATAGTTAATAAGAATAAGCTAAAATGTTTATTAAATTACATGGTTTAACGTTAAAGATCCATCTGTGGACAGAATAAAAGTAGCTGCTGTGCCTATACTAAAAAGATTTTTGTTGGGTGATAATGAAATTCTATTTACTATTAGTAAAAGAGGAGCTGCACCTTTAGGTGGTGGAGAAATTCGTTTCAAGTGTCCTGTTAGTCGTAATCTTAAAAGTATTCATGTTAGTCATACTTTTTCTTTTAAATATATATTTCCTTATTGTAATATACACACTTTCTAAAAGAAGTATACTTATAGTTTCAAAATAGTGGAATGGTAAAACGTGTAAGAGGTACTGCATGCAGTATACGTGTGTCTCCTGCTATAGCTAATCGAATTGTGGAGTCTGCTAAAGGTGTACTGTTAAAGTTCTTACCAGATGTCTACATTCATACAGATCATTGTAAAGGTGCAGCTAGTGGAAAATCACCAGGTATATATTTAGTATTATACAATTTCTTCCCCCTAAGCACATTAAGTATTTAAATACTTACAAATATAACAGGCTTTGGAGTAACTTTATCAGCTGAAACAACTACAGATGTTGTTTTTGGTGCAGAAGCATTTTCACCTCTCATGAAAGCAGGTTCTTTACCTTGTGTACCAGAAGATATTGGTAAAGAAGCAGCTATGAAATTAGTTGATGAAATTTATAGGTAATACAAATATGACTCAAAAGTATACTAAAAAGTAATACAAATATTCTACAAATTAACTTAACTTTAGAAATGGTTGTGTGGATTCACCTTTTCAATCTATGACTGCAATGTTTATGGCATTAGGCAAAAAAGATGTTTCTAAAATTGTAACAGGACCATTAACACCATCAATGTAAGCAATAGTTTATTTTACACATACATAAGTCATTGAACAGAATTATATAGCTTAAAAACAACATTATTCTACAGGATACAGTTTTTACGCGATTTGAGAGATTTCTTTGGAGTCGTTTTTAAAATCGAAAAACTTAGAGAAGATGATGAGATATTAGATCAAGTTGTTTTAACTTGTATAGGTGTAGGATATTCTAATAGGGGTAAACGGACGTTGTAAAATATTACTGTATTTATATATTTTTTATACATATCAATTTTATAAATGAGATTAATAAATGATAAAAATATATACATGTTTTTAACCTGAAAATTTTTAGAAAAAGCTCATATTTGTAAGGATGTGTAGTGTGAGTCAGCACAACAGGTATTGCTTTTTCCCTATTCCTATATTAAAAATATGCTAAAGATGTCATAATACAAATGTTTGTAGTCGAATTGGTTTAGAAGGCCAAGCATGGAAAGACCCTGATTTCAGTGTATTCCATAAATTTTGGTAATCCTTAGACCACTTTTTACAATCTAGATAAGTCATTTTTTTGGGATGTCTTGTATTACATTCTAAATTCTGGTACCTATCACAAATTCGTAAGAAAGTTTCAAAAAAAACTCGTCTCGTTACAAGTAAATAGCTACCCTTCTTTTTTCTTGTGGCTCCTTGCTTTCTACCCTCAACTGCTATTTCTGTATCTCTATAAATGAAAAGTTATCAGCATTATTTTATATAATAAAAAAAATATAAAAATATACAATTTATAAATACCATAAATTACCGATTTCTTACAGCACACCATATTATGCTTGATGAACATGGATGCTTTCTCTCATCATTTTTTAGTTGTTTAAAAGAAAGTTTACTTTGTATAATATTTAAATTATTTTTTTTTTCATTAAATCGTTTATATAATCCACGCTCCATCGCCTCTAAAGAAAACGGCGAATTGCCCCCAACTACGATAGTTTCAATTTTTATTGGAGGTATCAATATTGATAATAGCGAACCTTGTACTCCGAGAATATGCCATCTAAAATTAATGTACAACATTTAACTACTACATTTTACATACGAGTACTATATGTATTCGAAATAAATTATAATTTTGCATGACGTAATTTACTTTGCCATTTTATCTGAACAAGACAAACTGAGAGTAGGATTGCCCCTTCCTGGTTTAGTACGCAGCGGTCCAATTACGTGATAGTTTACTCCGGGTAGATGCGCATCTTGAAACTTTTCGAATTTAACACATTTTGCACCAGTTCTATATATGTCCTTAATTATTTCTTTCTCTTTGTTATCATTATTTAACCCTATAATTACTTTTCCTTCATTGCTATAATCGTATTTTCTAATTTTCGTTAAAGGTATATCATTTTCGGAAAATTCTTCTTTCAAAAATATAGAACAATCACCACAAGGAGTTTGACTTGTAAAAAAATGAAACGATATTCCATCGATTAATTTAATTTTTTTCTCATCATCAATTACGAAAACATCGCTTTTAGCACCGTTGAGCAATAAATCAAGCTGCCCATATAAATATCGCAAAAAGGCACGTCTAGCAAGAACTTCTGCATGAGAATCACTTAATCTGCAACCTTCTTCGTATAACTCGGTATTTATTAAATCTATTTCTCCTAAGCATTTTGTTCCTGTGGCAAGAGCTACTAAAGACAGTGAACCATTGTTCTTCTTTAATGCTATACCAGACAATACAGTCCACTCTTTCTCTGATGGTTTACCAGTTTTACCAAGTTTCATATATTTTTCTAAGCAAAGCTGTGCAACTTGATCTGCAAAATCTGTCATGCTTTAGTGTCTATTTTATTTATCCATAAGATTAACTAAAAAACATTGGAAGGATCCCAAGCATATTTATACTGAGGTAGAGAAAATAAAATCTTCATACTTTCTTCATCAATTACAAAATTTAACAATATATTGTCTCTTATATGTTCTTTCTTCACAGCTTTTGGAATAATACCTGTAACAATATTATTTAATGACATATATTAATAAGATCTCTTAAAAAAGATAAATTATATACCAATTCCTTGTTGCAAAGCCCATTTTAACAATAATTGTGCTGGTGGTACTTTAAGTTGGGAAGCTATATTTGTAACAACAGGGTCTCTTAAAAGATTGGTACTAGTACTAGTTCCTAAGGAAGAATATGCTTGTACATGAATTCCTTTTTGGTTACAATATTTAATTAATTCTTTTTGGCAATAATGTGGATGACATTCCACCTATAATATAACAATATGTTTTAACTTTTAAATCATTGTAAATGAAGACATAAATTAAATGTGAATACAATTGTCTTACTTGATTAACAGCTGGTGGCACACCTTTGCAATTTTGCAATAATTCTTCAAGGTGATTTATTGTATAATTAGACACACCTATAGATCTTACAAATTCTTGTTTCTGGATATCTACTAACTTGTTCCAAGTCTTTGTTCTTAAATTTGGATTATTTGTAGAAGATTCTAATGTACCAGTTGCCCCAGGCCAATGAATTAAATACAGGTCAATGTATGTGGTATTAAGAGCTTTAAGGGACCTTTGCACAGATTGTTCTATTTCCTTTAGATTTCCATTATCACTTGGAGCTGTTATAAACATATGATTTTAATATAACTAATTTCACTATTTACTACTTAAGCACTTTACTATTTAAAATTATTGTTAATCATACAGAGTTTAGTTGTAATAAAAATATCACTTCTTTGAAGATTATATTTTGGCAATAATTTTGTTAAAGCATAGCCAATATCTTCTTCATTTCGATAAACGGCAGCTGTATCTGTACATAATGGTGTAATGATAGAAAATAACTTTGCAAAATATATTTATAACTAGATGATAAATAAACAATATTAATAAATTCATTATATGCATACCAATAGAACGAAATCCTACTTTTAAACTTTCATCAATTACTTCGTATATTACATCTCTCCCTTGAATTCGATATGTTCCAACTAAAATGAAATATTTAATATTTTACAATAAATAATATCCTGTAATGAAATTTTTACTATTATTTTAATATCTTTAACGATTTGTATACGCATTACATATAAAATTGCATTAGGATCTATGCACAATGAATAACAATTAACAAAACAAAAATATATTTTATATATTTTAATAAGCTTACATCCAATAAGAGGCATAACATAGCCGCTTGAAAGACGAACATTTTGTATTGTATCGTTCATAATATTACACTTAATTCATAAAACCTATTAATCTACTTGCATACACGTAGTGCGTTCACACACGTTATTATTGTAATTAATTACACGTTCGCATAAATAATAACAGGTATATTTAATTATTACATTTCAATTATATTATAAACTATTAATACATTACATTTATTAATTAAATCTGACAATTGAAATTGAAGTTTATTAGTACTATAGTACGAAAATAATTGTAAAAAAGAAGTGTTGGTAGAAGCATGTCTATTACACATATACTTCGTGGTAGGATGTCTTCATTTAATTTTGACAGTTGACATATAAGTTTTTGTTCCATTTAATGTTTATAATATATTATAACTTGTATAAATAGATGTATGTAGATTTTGATTGAAAATAAAGTAGTTAAATGTAGAATGGCTGAAAAAAATGACATTACTACGCAACAACAATTCGAAACCACCGAAGAGGTTACAAAAGATATGGAGGCCGACATTAGCCGCTATTTTGAAAACGCATCTCGTACAATTTTCGACGAGATCGTGTCACCTAAGAAGGAAGATTTTTTCGACGTACAAAATGGTCCTGAGAGCAAAATCCCGGATTTTGAATTATTAACAGATCAATCGAATGAATTTTTAAAGTGTAATTCATTACTCGATAATGAACGACTCGAACATAGTAGTACAAATGATGTACACAAAGATACCTGGATACCTTCTGAACAAACGAGAAAAATTTTACGAAGTGTTGCTACATCGACTGCCGGGACTAGTTTTCTTGATAGAGAAAATTTAACAATGCCAGGACTTGCAGTTCAAGGAGATATGCCTAACTTAATAAGAAGCACTGCTATACGCTTGTTAGGTGAAGATGGAAATGTACACAGAAATGTTCTTACTGCTTCTGATGTGACACAAGATGAACGTGGCTTGAGAACATTAATCCATGCTGGTTGTTATAAAGCAGCCATAAATTTGTCAGGAAGATTATTAGCAGTGTATGCCCAAGGATATGGCAAGATAAATCAACCTAGTAAACACTCTCCACATTCTTTGCAATTGTGGTACACAAGGCTTGCATTGTTGACAAAACTGAGACAAATTGATATTTTAGAAAATGAATCAAAACCATTTGGTAATTTAGATAAGCCAGACATGTATTTCACATTTTATCCAGAACTTTATGGTACTAGGCCAGGTTCCATGGCATCATTTTCCTTCAGATTGCTTCTGGCTGAGATTCCTATGTATTGTGGAAAACCAAAACAAGCTTTAGATAATCTTTATAAGATTCTGGCAACAGTGAACCAGATCATTACCAATTTTAATGCTGGATTCAATGGT
>NW_017100161.1:360073-362106 GCF_001263275.1 Habropoda laboriosa | reverse complement strand
AGGATGCTATACGATTGTGGAAAAGCAGAAGATCTAGAGTCCTTATATCTATTACTAACTGTGCAGTTAGTATGAAAAATTATGTATTAGCCATAGATATATTAGAGAAACTATGTGAATCTGCAGATTGGACAGCTGAGCAATTAGATGGACTGAAAGCTAGTATAGGCAGATTATACCTATTTCTGGGAGATGTTTCAGCAGCAGAAAAATTCCTGAATAATTTACCCAAAAAAGATGGTGGTCCAACTGTTAGAGAGTTGATGGACAAAGGCTTAATGGCAGTTGCTCATAATTCTTTTCATCATGCATATAAATGTTTTCAGGTTGCAAAAGGATTGGATCCATCAAATATCGCGTTAGTCAACAATATGGCTGTTTGTCTTTTATATACAGGTCAGTTGAAAGCAGCAGTACATTTGTATGAAAGTATGATTACAATAGACCCTGTAAAAAGTTTACAAGAACCTGTCTTATTAAATGTATGTACTTCGTATGAATTGCACACAACACATTGTAAACAATCGAAATTACATTTATTAAGTCAATTGGACAGGTATAAAGGAGATGCTGTAGATATACAGTGCTTGAAACTTCCTCTAAATTAAAACTACTTAATTTGTCAATGTACAGTATATGATAGGCAGAAAATGAAACTGTAAATCTGTTATTTAATTATAAAAATGATTGCATAAAGCAATGTATAAATTTTATCAATAAAAATCGATTTCAATCGTGTTTTTAATATTTTTAATATTCCATTTGTTATATTTTTCTTTTGTCTGAAGATGCTAATATTTCGTTATCATTATAACTTCTACGATATTTTTTCAATTAAAATACTGCATTACTATAATCACAGACGAGGTACAGAATAAACCTATCAACCAGCGCATTTTTTGCCATGTCACGGGGGCTCTAGGGCCCCTTTACCATTTTCGTGTCACTTTCAACGTTATCGATCAGCATAGAATAAGATTACATTATTAATAGTGGTTGAAATTAAAATGAAATATAAATATGAAATTACAAATAAAGTATAAGATAGGATATCTTATAAATTCATTAAATCTGGATAAATCCTGAAATCCGCTGGAATACTTCGAAAATTACGAAAAAATAGTGTCGAGAATGTAAGTGCTAAAGCAGCATAACTTATTCATTTATTAATGCTTATATTTTAGTTTCAAGTCCTTTAATTGAAGAATAATTATTGTTTCTTGTTAAATAACAATTTAGATTGTAGTCTATAATTATAGGAAATATTAAATAAATGTGTTGCACGATTTAACTTTATAAAACAGCTTAATTTCAACATCTTATAATCACGCATATTTTCATTGGAAGAATTTCATTTGGGGATTGTAACAAAGACCAGAGGGATTGTGCTGCTCAGTCTGCCGTCAGCGTTCAAAGCGGAAGGGTCGAGATCATCCTTAGGAACGAAGTATAACAGGTTAGTTGATTTTTTAAATAGAAATTCGTTGAATTTTTCACTTTTAATATTAGTTATTGTAAATTAGAGCATAATTGCATGTAGTAAGCAGTTTAAAATTTGTATTTATAATAAATTTTGTATTGTTTCGACGTTACTAGTAATGTAGGTAGTGAAATAATGTTTCTGCTTCATTTTTAAGTACTTTGATTATAGAATAAGTAGTGTTTCTTGTTAAATAACAATTTAGATAATTGTTTATGATTATTGTAAGTCTTAAATAATATTATCGTACGCTTTAACTTGATAAAACAGCTGAATATATTAATTTTCCTTTGAATTAACCATTGAATTCAATAAATTAGTCGGAAATTGTATATAACTTTTATTAAAAATTAGAAAAATTAATGTTCTTTGCGTATGAATTACAGATGGACCTTCCAGGACACCCTCGAAATCAAGGAAAGGAATAAACATCAGGAAAACTGAAGAAATGCAACTATTTGTTAATAAATCAATTATTTATTGTGAAATTATTGTTTAAAATGTATATTACAAAAGGTTACAATATACCAGTATTATTTTACAGCATTTTACA
>NW_017100161.1:352180-359492 GCF_001263275.1 Habropoda laboriosa | reverse complement strand
GACCTCCTGTCATATCATGTTCGCCTATTAGAAAATCGATTTTCAGCCAAAGGGGTCTTCGAAAATTTCAGTTCTCGAGAATTCCTGGAATTTACGTCATTTCTCGGAAATGACGAAATTTCCGAGAATCGAGTCACTTCCAGGAATCGACCTCCTATCGTATCATGTTCGCCTATTAGAAAGTCGATTTTCGGCCGAAGGGTCTTCGAAACTTTCAGTTCTCGAGAATTCCTGGAATTTACGTCATTTCTCGGAAATGACGAAATTTCCGAGAATCGAGTCACTTCCAGGAATCGACCTCCTATCGTATCATGTTCGCCTATTAGAAAGTCGATTTTCGGCCGAAGGGTCTTCGAAACTTTCAGTTCCCGATAATTCCTGGAATTTTCGTCATTTCTCGGAAATGACCAAATTTCCGAGAATCGAGGCGATTCCAAGAATTGACCAGTGGGCCTTCGAAATTTTCAGTGCTCGAGAATTCTTGGAATTTTCGTCATTTCTCGGAATTGACCAAATTTCCGAGAATCGAGGCGATTCCAAGAATTGACCAGTGGGCATCATATTCGCCTAATACAAAGTCACGATTTCCGATGTTCGAAAATTTTTGGCCGAAAATCGACTTTCCAATAGGCGAACATGATGTGATAGGAGGTCGCTTCTTGGAATCGCCTCGATTCTCGGAAATTTCGTCATTTCTCGGAAATGACGTAAATTCCAGGAATTCTCGAGAACTGAAAGTTTCGAAGGCCCACTGGTCAATTCTTGGAATCGCCTCGATTCTCGGAAATTTGGTCATTTCCGAGAAATGACGTAAATTCCAGGAATTCTCGAGAACTGAAAGTTTCGAAGGCCCACTGGTCAATTCTTGGAATCGCCTCGATTCTCGGAAATTTGGTCATTTCCGAGAAATGACGTAAATTCCAGGAATTCTCGAGAACTGAAAGTTTCGAAGGCCCACTGGTCAATTCTTGGAATCGCCTCGATTCTCGGAAATTTGGTCATTTCCGAGAAATGACGAAAATTCCAGGAATTTTCGGGAACTGAAAGTTTCGAGGGCCCTTTGGCTGAAAATCGACTTTCTAACAGGCGAACATGATATGACAGGAGGTCGATTCCTGGAAGTGACTCGATTCTCGGAAATTTCGTCATTTCTCGGAAATGACGAAATTTCCAAGAATCGAGGCGATTCCAAGAATTGACCAATGGGCCTTCGAAAATTTCAGTCCTCGAGAATTCCTGGAATTTTCGTCATTTCCGAGAAATGACCAAATTTCCAAGAATGGTTTCTGGCATTAGTTTATTCAATTTTGCAATGGAATATTGTTTAAACAATGGGTTTTTTGCAAAAACAAATGGATTTGGAGTGTAACGGAGCAATAAATAGACTGTAAAATGCTGTAAAACAATACTGGTATATTGTAACCTTTTGTAATATACATGTTAAACAGTAATTTTACAATAAACAATCGATTTATTAACAAATAATTGCATTTCTTCTGTTTTCCCGATGTTCAAGTCCTTTCCTTGATTTCGAGGGTGTCCTGGAAGGTCCATCTGTAATTCAGACGCAAAGAACATTAATTTTGCTAATTTTTAATAAAAGTTATAAACAATTTCCGCCTAATTCATTGAATACAACGGTTAATTCAAAGGAAAATTAATATATTCAGCTGTTTTATCAACTTAAAGCGTCGATAATATTATTTAAGTCTTACAATTAACATAAACAATCATCTAAATTGTTATTTAACAAGAAACACTAATTATTCTTCAATTAAAGGACTCGAAAGTAAAGCAGAAACTTTATTTTATATTATAAGTATCAATTAAATATAATAGGAATGACGAGGTTAGCATTAGAGAAACGAGTTAGACAAGGAAACGAACAGCGGTAGACGAGGATAGGCACTAGATAAACGAGTTAGACAAGGACCGAAAAACTGGCGGGCGAGATTAAAGCCATCTCGCGTTTAGTGATCGGAACTACGATTTTTTAATAGGAACACAGAATATAAACAGAGGTATTAAACAAGGAAAGCGTTACTATGCGAGAAGGATAGAGAGAGAATGCTTCCTGTTGGTTCGTGGGCCGCTAAGATCCACCTATCAGGCCCTAAGTCAAGTTGGCCGGTGAAAAATAATTAATAGCTCATTAATTAAGATGAATTTATGAACTTTTAGTATTGAGGAATGTAGCGTTGACCTTTAGCTACATTCACATATAGTTTTTAATGCAATAGACCGTTTCGATAATTAGTTATTAACAATTTTAGTACGGGACGTCGGGATCGATACCGTTTAACGTTTATGGTTTTTCAATAATTTCATAGCTTTCTAATGAAATCCCATGCAACTAACTGTATGCATCGGAAAGGTAATTCCTTGAGCTATATTCTCATATAAGTTTTATTAACATATCCCTCGTAGTTTAAAAGTTATTAGATATTATATGGGAGAGTCTACTGTTCATCGTACTCGAGTATAGTCAACTCTTATAACCAATTGTTACTATCTGGTAAAGTACATCGTGTATACATTTAAAAATTATTGCAGAATATAGAAAAAGGTCTATACTATATTCTACCTGCTTGAAAGTGCAAAGTAAATCATACTTATTCGTGAAAATGACGGAAATCGTTTACGCTTGAAAGCGACGCGTGTAGTACTCACCCAAAGAATGTTTAATATCTCGTAAATTACGACAGATATGTTAATAAAAATTGAAGGAGAAACTAGCTAAAGGAATAGCCTTTCGAACGCATGTATGAAAGTGCATAAATTATTTGTAAAAAGCTGCAAAATTAACGAAAAACCAGAGAGTTGTGTGCTATCGCTGCCGAGTCTCCGCAAAAGAAGTGTTAACAACTAAATTATTTATAAATAACTATCAAACCACAAGGAATATGTTAATAAAAATTAGGTGAGAATGTAGCTAAGGGAGTTACCTTTCAGACGCATACAGTTAGTTGCATGGGAATTTATTAGAAAGCTATGAAATTATTGAAACACCGTAAACGTATGCGATATCGTTCCCGACATCACGTACTAAAATTATTAATAACTAATTACTGAAAGAGTTTAGTGCATTAAAACCTATATGTGAAAGTTGCTAAAGGTCCATACTTCATTCTTCAATTCTAAAAGTTCACAAAATCATCCTAATTAATGAGTTATTCATGATTTTTCCCTGACCGTCTTGATACAGCGTGTGGGAATTGGAGCATGGCAGCCCGTCAGCCAATAGGAAACGTTTTCTCTCTGTCCTTTTCGCACACTAGTGCTTTCCTTGTCTAATACCTCTGTTCACATTCTGTGTTCCGAGTAACGAGTCGTTAGTTCGCGCAGCCAAACACGAGATGGCGTCATTTTCGATTTGAAAATTTTCTGTCCTGTCTATCTCATTTCTCTGGTGGTATCCTTGTCTTCTGCTATACCTCTCCTTGTTTAATTAATTTCTTTAGTGCCATCCTTGCCTACCGCTATTCTTTTACTTATCTAACTCGTTTCTCTAATGCTATCCTTGTTCTTCCGTATTCCTTTCTCTGTCTATATTGCTGAATACCTCGACGAGTTATCTTTCGTGGTAAGCACCACTACTGATGGTACATCATCATCTTCCAGTAAGAATTACACAAAAATTAATCTATCGTAGAGAGCATAACAGAATTTCTGATGTTTTACTCGATCGGTATTTCAGAACGTTAGACAAAAAATACAGTTGAGTTAGGTCTATTCTGTACCTCGTCTGTGATGATAGGTTTGTTTTGTACCTCGTCTGTGATGATAGATCTATCCTGTACTTCGTCTGTGTTATAATTGAATTAAATTTTCAATGCTCGATAATAGCTTATCAGTATGAAATAGGAGATGAGGTAGGAATGATAAGATGGTGTTGAACAAAATTTGTGGAAAGTGGTTATTCGTTATAACGTTACAAGAGATATAATTGAAGCGTTGGGTAGGCGAGATTAAAGTGGAAATAAATTAGATGCCATGTACTAACAATAATAATTTATTATAAGTATGTGGCTGTTCTTTGTATTTTTTTAACCTTTTAATTGGTAAATAATTTCCTCTACCTTCCACGCGATGGCGCTTCGATTGTTTATGCTCAATATCTCCACAAATTATTGTTACTTAAAAGAGCAATCACTGTATTTTTATCAATGCTTTATTATATTCTATAGTTTCGCAATTTCAACATGCTCATTTTTATGAAATTGTATTTTTATTACAAACTTTTAGAATATGTTAATCTTTAATCTTAAAATACAAAAGGTAGAATTATATATTGAAAATCAAATATGGGACTAAATACAATATAAAAAATAAAATAAAAATTAAGTTAAAAATTTTAAATTAATGTACTGATTATTACACTTCTTCTTATTGCACAAAAATATGAACTGTCTTATTAACATCCGCTTTGTTATGACTGTATCTGGAGTTCCAAGGTACTTATATACAAGAGCGTAAAATAAAGAATTCAGCATCGATGTCAAAGTAAAATAGCCTTTATTACATCATGAAACGAGGACAATTTAATGAACGTTCAACAATTGCTAGAATTCTCTCTCTCACTTTCTCTCCCTCTCGTTCGTACTTTCATACACGCACACATCCTCTCCACTCACTCTCTCCCTTCATTCGTGTCACTCGGCTTGAACTGCTTACGCTTTATCTCGCACCTCTTTTCTTCCCTTTCGTTTCATCGCCTTTGTTACTCGTTACTCTCACTTCATTCGACATAATCGACGTGCACGTAATGTTCTTCGAGAATAATGCATTACAGGACACACGCTTCGTTTACCATGTCAAACATAACCTCGTTCGATCTATCCGCGTAATTAATCCCTCACGCTTTCCCTCCTGTCCGCCCGTTTTTCGTCACTTTCTAAGATTGTTGACGACTCTCCTAACACACTTACCCCCTCCTCTGTCTCTTTTCTTTTCTGTCGGTTAAATCATTTTTCTCTATCAATAGGCGGTACATCAATAGCATACACCATTCAGATCGATTCCAAAACTGCACTCTCTCTCTCTCTCTCTCTCTCCCTGCAGAAAAAAGGCACGAACTGGCGGAAAAGTCGGCCTAACTGTATAATATTTTCATTTATTTTATTATGGATGGAACTTCGTCACAATACATTATTTTTAATTTCATTTCTTTTCTCTGCTGCTTCTTTCCGCAGTATGTAACAGAGGTTCGGCTCTGCGCTTCCGTTTCAGCCGAATTCATCGATTTATGTAACGAAAGTTAGCCGCGTAGTGCGCGCAGTGTTCGATCCTTACGGACGATACATATCATCTTCTCCCTATCCATTATACTTTTACCTCTTTCTCTCTCTCTCTCTCTCTCTCTCTCGCGCGTGCTCTCTCGCTCTCTCCTTTCTCTCCACCTTTTTTTTCTCTCTTTGTTTTTCTATATCGAATGCCCATTTATTAACGATCGAACTTTTAAAAGGAGACCGTTTTCGTTAGAATAACGCACTTTTATAACATTAATCAGCGATATAATTACAAGAATATACTCCCTCTCCGAAAAGTGTGTAGTATTTTTGAAATTCATTTCGACTTAAGAAAACTACATACTTCGTGCCTCACTTACTTTTGGTGGTACAATTGCAACACGTTAAACAATTTCAAAGCATGACATTCCACAGAAGAAAAAGGAAAAGAAAGAAAAAAAGAACGAAGCTGTACAATTGTAAAAATTCCCACTCGAGAAATTTTTCTCATTCGAATTTACAATTCTAAATGTTACACAGTGCAATTTGCTTCCCGAGCTGCTTTGCAACCGCTCGCTTCAACATTGGCGAGATCATTTCACCCGGAGAAGGCACTGCAACCACTACGCAGCTGGAACCTTCCGGTTTTTCATCTCTTTTTTTCCCCCCACTGTCCTCTCAAGTATCTACCGCATATTACACTTCACTGTTACAATAACATCCGTATCGCTCTATTCCTGGCGACTAAATGTAACCTTACGAGTGTATTACCTATGTACATACTATGCTGCGCCGTGTACACACACACGTGCCCACAAAGCACAAGGAACGCGCGTGTGTGCGTACGTGTGCAGGCCTGCATTTAGCAAATTTATCCTTCTTTTCTTTCCATACTTATGATGTACGTATGTATATATATACATATATATACATACTATTGTAATTAATGCTTCTTACGCTTTCTAACCTCTAAAAAGAAACGGTATTATTATTGTCCTGCCGTATGTTTTTTTTTTTCTTTTTCCGAGTATTTTCCTTGGTGAACATACACGCAATACACGCATACGCTTTACACGCACACACGCACGATTCTGGTGCTTATGTAACGTAGTCATGGAAAGCTCGATGGCATAACCACCAGTGTTCGTCGAGTACAGCTTAAAGCGAAAACATTTCTATTATTCCCGCGTGCTTCTCGCTTCAGACAAAAATCACAATACACGTTCTCGTGGAATTCGTAACACCTTCGTAACGAAGATAACTCTACGTAACGGTATCTTTTTTGTTTCTTTAAATTGTTCTTTGTAACTTTACGAAGATTCTCTACTATATGTATGTATATATAGTTTATGGCACACCGTTTATTCGCTTTAATTTTTTTATTGTCCGTGAATAGAGGAATACAACTGTTCGACAGATGGGAGAAGCATCGCGGGGATAACGTTACTTTCGACGAGAGAATTCATATCGAGATCGAATCATTGAATTTCTATGTTTATATCTCGGTTAACTAGGCAAGCTCGGTCGTTCACGGAAGGCATCGTACGGTGCTCATTATTTTTTTTTTTCACTTTTTTTTTAAATCGTTGCATCAACAATCATTAACAATTTTTTTTCTTTCCTTACTTTTCTCGTATTTCTCTCCTCGCTATCTCGTATTTCGTTTGTTTCATGCTCTTAAAACGAGTATTTCGTTCAGTTATTTAGTTATTTTTACTTCATTTCGTATTAATTCTTTCTTTTTTTTTGTTCGTTTATTCGTTAGTTTTCACGTAATAGTTTTAGGAAGTAACGGAGACATAACCGATGCCGATGCGCGAAAGCTGGCAAAATTACGCTGTAGTCTGTGTTATTTAATAGTACGTACATACATACATCGAGGCGAGCAGGTTTTAGTCACTTATACGTATGTAATATTGTCTTCGTAAGTTTCCTGCTTTTTCCTTCCTGATGTCCTAAACCCGTTGGTCGTGAAAGTATTCGAAAGTACAGAATCGAGGCTATCCGAGAGTGAGAACAAGAAATAAATGTAATCGAAACGATATATAACAAACGGAACTTAACACGAGTCAATTTTGTTTCAT
>NW_017100161.1:351789-351994 GCF_001263275.1 Habropoda laboriosa | reverse complement strand
AAAACGAAGAAATTATACAAAAAAAAAAAACCAAATAAAAACAGAAAACAAAAACGTCAATGAATAAAAGGTATAGATGAAACAACGCGTAATGATGAGAATTAACGGAGAAAAAGAAATAACAAAGTGATTGCACAGGAACGTTTAATCGTTTACGATCGAAGTCTCGAAAAACTAGAAAATAAAAATAGAAGATTCTCGCGTA
>NW_017100161.1:351524-351735 GCF_001263275.1 Habropoda laboriosa | reverse complement strand
CTATTAACACTATAATAAATGAGTATTATAAGCATCATATCTGGATTTCTTCCATTTTTTCGTAGTACGGACACGATGCCTGTCGCGGATAACCGGAGCTTCTAGACGCGGAGGAAATGCAACAGTGGTGCTCCGCTCGGCCGAACACGACACTACTTTTTTGGCGCGACACTTCAAACGTTACACTCTTTTGTCGTGTATCTCCGTTATA
>NW_017100161.1:294885-351328 GCF_001263275.1 Habropoda laboriosa | reverse complement strand
ACGCGTCCGAACGAATAAAATCATAAAAATGTTGTAATAATAATTTTTTTTTCTGTTTTAATAGTACAGTATTGGAAGCATTTAATATTATACTTAGAGTTTATGATCGGGGCCCGGATCTCGGTGAAGGGATTTCTTTTTTTTTTCTTTTTCGTATTTCTTTCATGATTTTCGTTTTTGTTCATTTTATTGCGAGGGTTCTCGATGCCATTTACCTTTCGTACGCCGGAAAACTGATCAGCTTATCGGGTTCGACGATACAACGACAGATCCCGTGAACTTGACAGAAGAAAAAAGAAAAGTACGAGAGGCCGTGGTGTGACGTTTCACGATCTAAATGAACAACTGAAAAAGGATAGCGCGCTCGATCCTAGCGGAATGTCTAAGGCATACGTTTTTCACTCTTCTCAGGACATGGAACATTGTTTTCATTCTAAAGCATTTTTCTTTCTTAGTGCGAACGACGATACGTGGAGATTCAAACGATAAATAGCATAAAGATCATTCTGAATAAATCTTCTCGACGTTAGTGTCTTGTTAATAAAAATTCGTGTGTATTGCTCGAAGCTTAAGGCGTCTTATGTATACATGGGACATGATTGAAATTTAAGTCATAGGAATAAAAATACACGCAATACTTAAACAATTAGGAAACTCATCACCGACTGATGGTAAAATCTAATTTATTTACAATTCATATTATGAAACTGTGAGGTGAGATCTATGTCGAACGAAAACGAGAAACTTCAATTCGCACACGTTGAATCTCTCACGTAACATCGTAAGGGGGAATGTCGACTGTGCGACGACACGGAATTCAAAGTAAGTACACAACGATCGAAAGTTACTCGTTATGGCATCGATCACCGATAGATAAGGCCCAGAAACACCTCGACGCTACGTATAATAAATCGTAACTCAGCCGAACCCCATGGATCGAGTTTCAAAAAGCACTCGATCGCGAGAGGTGGCTGGACAACTAGAGATTCTAGTCTCCGTTTTCAGCGGTTCATCGGAATTTGCGTTTAAGCTCTCTCAGTTTAGCGGTTTAAGTTCAAACACATCCTCCCCGTTCGGTGCTTCAATCTTCTTGAACCTTTATATCATTGGTTTAATGTTTGTTTGTTTGGTTTTTTTCTTTCTCTAATTGCACGCGCGCCTTCGTTTATGAATTTCAGTTCTGTTTTTAATTATCGATCCTTATATTCCAAACGTTAATTTTCTTTGAATCTTCTTTGTTGTTGGAAAAAAATTAATTCAACAATGAAATTGAATCATTGACGCGTAATCGGTTGAAAGATTCCATTTTCCATTGAGATTTCCGTAACGAAAAATTTCTTCTTCCTTTCTTCTTCTAAACCATTCATTTGACGAGTGCAAATTCGACAAAAAATATCCAGAAAAAATGACTTCTTCGTCACATCGAAACACAGGTTCTCTTCGTGCGTAGAATATAACACCTGGAATTTTGCTTCGTTCTCCATCGAAGATATCCAATTGCATACACGCAGCCCAATTTTCCAAAAATGAAACTTCCAATCGCGTCACTTCGTTATCCCTTCGCCAGTTTGCGCGTCGCGACTGAATATATCGCGTGCCCCGTGCGAACGTGGCTAACAAATTTGTACGTTAATTAGTTTCCTTATTATTGTCATGGTATATATAATAATCTTGTTAATAAAAATACTAAAATATTATGTATATTATATATAATATATAATAGATTATTGCATTATGCATTTTTGGTACCGTTGCGTATTGTTTGGTTTCTTTTTAATGCTCGTCGACCCGAGGTCTTCGCGAATTCATTGTTTTTGTTTTTTTTTCATTTTTTACTTTTTACTTTTCTGCATCCTTTCCCTTCTTCCTTGCTTCATTATTTCTTTCAGCGCGAGAATGAACTTGAGAAGAAACTCACGAGACACTTGGACGATGCTGGTTGTCGCTTCTCGAACACAGAAATCGCGTAATCATCGAGTCTAATTCGCGATCTTCTTTAGCCTCTATATTTAACAACTTCTTATTCAAGTTCTTCTTCCTCTTCTTCTTCTTTTCCCTCGAGAAATCGCACCGTGCTCTCTTCCATTCGTTTAAATCAGCGTGCGGTTTCCATATTCGTTAGGCTCCTCGACGAATATCCTCAGCTAAATATACTTTTTTTAGGCTCCTAATTATTGTTCACCGCGTTTCACGCAGCTTTCGTGTGCTTTTCTCCACGATCTTAAAATCCGCGCGCGAGAGAGACAGATCTCTCAGTTTTCCTTTTCTTTTTCTCTTCACGGTCAATTTCGTCGTCGCGCGTGATCGTCGCTATAGTATTCTTTCTCTAGCGTGATTCCCGCGCGTTGGAACGCGAGGTATCAATGTTTCGTTTTTTTCTTATCCGTTGTAGTCTCATTTCGATCGTTACGACACGATCGTGAATTAAATGCCGAGGTCCCGTGTCGTGGAAGGAAAAAAAAGGACCGTACGTACTTAACTAAGCCAGCGAGAGAGTCTTCGTTTTCAAACTAGCGGGAATATTTCTATTCTCTGTACGGCTTGCAGTAAGAGTAACGATGATTCATGTGTTGGCTGTAGGAGCCGGAGTGAGAGAAGCGCTTGAGGCACTTGGAGCACTGGAAGGGCTTTTCGCCGCTGTGTAGTCGCTTGTGTTCGGTCAGATGGTGCTTGTGTTTGAACGCCCTTGGGCACTCCACGCATTTGTACGGCCTTTGCCCTGTGGACATTCATTGGGGATCTTTGAAAAATCATGTTCGTCAGTTTTCAATTTCAACGATTCAATTCGCAATTAAAGCGAGAACATATTCGATATAAACATCGAATGTGACTCGAACCGCAAAGGATTGAAATTACGAATTTAATCAAAGTGTAGACTCTTCTGTTACAATTAACCCTTCGCACTCTGCATTCGTAATATACCTCCATAACTTGTATCAGATAGAAAAAGAAATTTATAAACAGTTATAATTTTCTCTTCTGAAAAAGGAAGTTTTTCATATTCAACAGTTCCTCACTGCAAAAGTATATTGAAATCGCTCGTCTCCAGTTCCTATAAAAAAAAGGCTAAGTTCGTGTAAAAAAGTGCTCGAAGTGCAAAGGGTTAGATTTAGTAATTCTTCAATTGCGACAGAACAGAACTTCGTGTAAAATGTTGAAAAACAGATCGAGAATTGTAACATTTCGATGAGAAACGTTCAAGTACATACCGGAATGTTCGTATTTGTGTCTTGCTAGGGAACTGTGCTTGGAGAATGTTTTGTCACACCGATCACAGAAGTAGACACCCTGCTCGATCTCCGCCGCTGGCGGAGCTTCTGGTTGACTCGCGTTTTCGCTTTCGCTTTTCACGTTTATCTGAGATACACTCTGCAAAAATGAACGTAAAACAGAACACGTTACGACCTGATATAAAACGTGTCATTTTCTTATTGTTCTTCCATCGTAAAACGATCATTTCTTCTTCGCTTAACGTTTTCTTTTATACCAATGATCGTTATCTCTTTTTTACTATTCTATCATTTCTGTCGATACAATATCATCATCGTTGTTACCTTCGGAACAATTTCTCCACCGGTCGTGACCGTACGTTTCGTTTCCACGGAATCGGTGGTCTCCTCGTCGATGACGAGCGGCGAATCCTCCAGATCGTCCGTATCCTGATTAGGCACCGGCGGATTTTCGTTCTTCTGTTCAACAGGGGACGACGAGGTGTGCATTACAAAGGCAGTGTCGTTATCCTTGCACGTGGACTGTGTTAAAGCCTCCTTCTTCGACAAGTCCAACGGTTGCTCGATCGCTACTTGACTCACGGGATTAGCCAGCGGTACCAGAGGCGGTATCTTCGATTCTCGTCGATCCCTCGCCCGTGAATTTTGGAACCAAACCTGAACACATCGAACATAGGTTACTGCCAATTTTTGACAATCAAATTTCTTATCTGTCACGAAACATTCGAGGAATTTAGAGACAATCCGGATTACATTCAAATTGGAGAACGTACGTAAATTGCTATGGGAAGTAAGAAGAATAATTACTAAGGGGAATTTCGAGGACGTACATAACAAAAGAAATCCCCACAAGGTTGTCTTAAAGGTCACTTCTTCTTCGATCAAGTTTCGTTGATTTCAATCGCAACAGAGATAAAGAAAGGAATTGTCAAATATTAGAACACTTCTGTTTAAATCTCGCACTAGCGTGAGCAAAAAAAGAGAAAAAAAAAAAAGAAAAATGGAAAGAGATAAGTAAAGTGTATTTCACATACGCCTTAATCTCATCGAACTTTCGATTAACTTTGAATTAATTGAGAAGAAACTTCGTCTGCGAGTAAATTCATACTAAAACTCCATCCGGTAGGTATATACGCGTTTATGTAAGAAATTGCATACACCGTTTCAGAGTAAATAGCCAACAACAAGGTTTACGTTATACGCGCGGCCATAAGAGAAGTCGTAAGACGTAGGATTAAACGGATTAAACAGGGTAAAGAGTTAATTAGGCGGAATTTGTTGTTGGAACTTTTGCGGAATAGAGATGTAGGTGTATACCTGTACGACGCGAGGAGGGAAATTGATGTAGTTGGCGATCATGATGATCTCCTCCTTCTTGGGCCGCGGATTAATGGCATAGTAACCCTTGAGAACAGCCAATTGCTCGTCGTCTATCAACGATCTGGCCCTAACCCGCCTTCCGTTATCGTTGTGCGTCTGTGTACCGTCCTCCTCGTCCTCCGAATCCGCCTCCGAGCTGTCCTCCGCTTTTCTCTTGTAGCCTGATTTCGCGCTGGGCTGATTCACATCTTCGAGCTTCGCCGCTAAACCTTCGCTCTGCGAATCATATTGATCCGTCGTTGACCAGTCTGGATAGTGTGCCATTTCGCTGGACATTTCGCTGTCTTGATCCTGCACAACATATTTTGTTTGTTTGTTTCTTTTTGTCACTATTAATCCTGCGAATCTCTCGGTTTGCGCGAAGATCGATCGAAAAAATGTTGCAAATATATTTCGAATAATCAGTGTCATCGCTTAATTTACGACCAGAGCACGCTGTATCGTTTACACCAACAGTACCTTCCGCCGATACGTTGTTATCGTTAAGATCGGCCCATTTTTGAATAAAGCATCGTGATTGTAAAAAGATTAGAATAAACTCGAGGGATAGAGAAGCAAATGGATTCGAGAAGTATACACAGTAATTCTAGTATCTTCTTGAAGAAACTCCACACAAATGCTCGTCGATACTGTCGACTTGCACTTCTCACGTGTCGCACACATCGATATGAAGGATTTATGAGTCATAACGTGACCTTCAGACGACCTTGCGGAGGGTTTCACGAAAGGCTGTCAGACGTTACCGGCGTTTATGGCGACTTTACGACGACTCTCGATCGCCGTTAAGAAATAAAACAACGTGCCGCGTGGTCGTGGGGAAAGAACCGTGAAAATTTTCTGGCAATAAATCGCAAGGGAAACGTCAAGAATTCTGAACATTACCAAAAATCCAACCTAACGTTTGCAACTTTTCCATCCTCCATATTTGAACCGCGTGTACGGAAAAGAGAAAAGCTCGACAGGAGTTACAAAGGTAAAGGGATTCGAACGATCATATCTTACTTGATAATCCTCCTCGAACTCTCGCTTCATCATTGCCGGCCAACTGGAGAGTTTCAGTACGTTCAATTCGAGCAGTTGCTTCGTCACAGAGGTGTTCACAGTTTCCAGGATACGTCGAACAGCGTCCAAACCCTGAGGATCAGCCGGTGCCGGAGAGTCTTTGCCCTCCGTGCCCTCCGTTCCCTCTGAATCCGCGGTCGACGGGCTCATAAGCTCGCGATGAGACTCGAATTGCTCGGCTACTTCGTCCAATCTCTTGGAATGTAGCTGATTTAGGATTTTTCCCAGGGACGTTTGCAGGAAGTAGTTGCCGAAACCCATCATTTGCGGCAAAAGGGTCGGCATATCGTAAATACCTGAAACAAGATTGCCTTCTTTCACACGTTGCTTCTCGCTCGCTTTTACAATTCACGCGCCGCTTCGGTTATGAATATGGAAGCTGAGACAGTTTTCTTCGTGAGTTGATCGCGGCGAAATGGTCAGGAACAGTTTTCGAAGAGAAAAACTTGCCACTTTCTTTCCGCGATATTACTCTCATGCAAATCGGGAACATTGAATATCGATGGATGTTCTCGAGGCTAGAGAGGGTTACTCTCGTAGCATCGGAGTCCATTTTCATTGACAGAGTGAACGAAGTGTGATATGAAACAGGGTTTAGAAAAGATCGACGTGTTTCGAGCTGTTGGAACAAATGAAAAGTATTCGCAACGTGAACAGGAGGGGTTGGAAGATTGTAGTCGGTGTATTTTCACAGATTTATCTCTCTTCCGTGATTGTAACAAACAGAAATCACACACGAGAGTATTGTCAAATTCGTAATAAATTTTGCTGATATTAATCTATTCGCAATCTTTTCCAAACTCTCCACGCTTAACCCTTTGACAGGATATAAATCGTGTCAAAATTAATCAAATCGTGTCGCAGTCGAAGGGTTAATAAAAATATGAAAAGCAATAAGAAACAACTACAACCCTCGATATCATCGATCGAAGCAAGCACAAAAACTCATTTACATCTCTATAAACAGGACGAATCTGAACGTTTTCCGTTTACATTCGATTGCAAATCGAATAGCAAACTCTATTGGAATAAAATGGAATTTCTGTGTGGCGTTAAACATTCGATTACGAATCGAGTTCTCATGGTAGGAAGAAGGAGGAGGAGAGCGAATCGTTCAAGGTGCACGATTGCGGTGAAATAGAATGGCGTTATCGACCCTCACCCGCTCCTTCCCTGTGTATCTCCTGATAATCCGAGGGTGAAAGCTTCGGCAGAATAGGGAGGAAAGTGTTATTATTCGCCGCGAGCAGATCGACCTCGCGCCGGCCCGCCGGCAGGGGTTGTTGCGCCTTCTTCGGGCCTCGGTCCACGTTGCTCACACTCGTGTGCCTGGTTTTCTTTAAGTTCACTATCAGGCACTTCTTCGAGGTCATGTGACTCGAATACGAGCCCGAATGGGAGAAACGTTTGCCGCAGTTGTTGCATTGGAATGGCTTTTCACCGCTATGAATGCGAAGGTGTTCCTGTGAACAGGGGATCCGAGTAAAGGGGGGAAATTAAAATGTGAAAAAAGAATTGATATCCATTCGATGAACAGATAATACAGCTTGTGACAAAAGTTCCTGGATTTTGAGAGATAGACAATTTATCGCGATAGAATGGAAGACGATAATACTTTTTGCTTTTTTTAAGAATTTCAAAGGGTTCACATATCTGTTTGAATATCCGAGGAAAGAGAGATGTCGGTACGTGAATTTGAAAGTTTTTGCAATCTGAGCCGGGGAACTTTTGTTACACACTGGTGGTAATAATAACGACTAATATCTAAGAGGTAATTCTAAGGTAAATTAATGGAAAAGAATAATCGTTCCGGTGCAAGTACATCGATGAATTTCTCTGTACGTTTCTTTTTTTTCTTTTTCTTTTTTGGTTTTTTAAATGAAAATTATACAGAAAGATATTCTAATTCGGCGAAATTAATTGGTTTCGGTAAAAGGAGAAATTAATATAGCGAATCAGGCAGTGCTGTGTGATAAACGAGACCGTGAAAGGGAAAGCAAAGAACGGAAATAACGATGTACGAATGAGAAATGAAAAATAAGGGTGCACTCGTAGTACCTTGAGGTGATGCTTAAACTTGAAGGCTTTCTCGCAATGGGGACACTTAAACTTACGAAGCACGGCACTCTCATCATGGCTGATCATGTGCCTCTGGAGTCGGTAGACGTTAGCAAAAGTCTTGCTGCACACCTGGCAGGACTGGAAAAATTCATTGATTAATTTCACCTGGTTATTCATCTTGTCGTTCGTTGATTAATGTTAATCCATCGTTCGAGCAGTTAATTTTAAAAGTGAATCAACAGTTTCTATAATTCTCTGGAATTCTACAAATGAACTCTAGCAAACGATATCGATATCTAGCAGTAATTACACTTTCCTTAATCATTTTTGCATAAATCTGATTATATTTAATCATTTTTCTTAACGTGTAACTTTAATTACAGTCAAAGTGGATATTGTACAAATATGTCGAAAGACGGCTTCAAGATAATTAGAATAACTCGAGAAAAAAAAGTGTCTTTGTTCCTGAGCCACTTTATTCTAAAAAGACACTCTGCGAGTGGAAAATTCAACGTTAAGCCTATTTCATTGGAATAGCACACAGAGCTACGGGTCTTCTTCTTGAGCGTAGCCGTGAACTACATAAAGTAACAAATAGAGGCTGGAATTTCAAAGTAAACTCAATATGCAGGATCGCGTACCTCGTCACGAGAATAAGCTATTTTGAATTTCATAATCGCACAGGTGCGACGGCCAGTACTGTTTTACATAAACCTAACGATGCACCGTCTCTGCAACGCGCGAATAGTAAATACTCGTCCACTAATGAAACCGTCAAAAAATGAAAAAATAAATAAATAAAACAACATGATTCTCTTCAAACAACAATTATCCAAACTGTCCCTCCAAAAGGAAGAAAAAAGAAATTCGAATATCCCAAATCACGCGTTCATCAACCACGTCGCAATCCAATTTCCTCCATTCTCTCGTATACTCTCCACTTTCCATCGTCATCCTCCTCCTATCGTTCCTTTGAACAAAAAGAAGGAAAGAAGGAAAAAAAAAGAAAAAGAAGAAAAGTCTCCAACAAAAGGAAGAAACCACACTACAGCCGCGAATAAAAAAGAAAAAGAAAGAAACGAAAAAAGCAAGGAGAGAGAGAGAGAGAGAGATGGAGGGAGAGACAAAGAGAGAAAGGAGAATCCGCAGGCCGGTCGCGCATGATCGATAATACACAAGGAACAATGGAGTCCTCCTTTCGTCCTTGACGTTAGTTTCACTCACCACTTGGGGGAATTGAGCGTTGAGATCGTTCTTGTCGATGGCGTACGGGGTCTTGTGCGTGTCCTCGAGATGGAGCTGAAGCACGTGGACGTCCCGGCAGAGGAAGCCGCACTGGGGACACCTCTCGCCACCCTGCTGCTTCGTCGATCCGCCCTCACCGCCACCGCTGCCGCCGCCACCACGGCCACCACCGCCTCCGCCTCCGCCTCCTCCTGTTCCTGCTCCTGCTCCACCGCCACCACCACCACCACCACCGCCCCCAGCCTCGCTACCTGTCCCGCTACCACCTCCAGCGGCACTTCCTGTGGTTGGCGCCCCGGCCGCGCAACCTCCGCCCACCTCCGCGTTCACGACACCTGCTGCCTCGTCCTCGCTGCAACCTGAAACACGAACCACACGTGCACTACGTTATTTCTCGCCTCTCTGTCTCTCTTCCTCTCCTCTCCACTCTGTCTGTCTGTCTTTCGTCCTCTCGCTCTCTTCTCTTCGTCTCTCGTTCTCACTCACTCAGCCTCTCGCTCTTCTCTGTCTCTCATTCACCCACTCTCTCTCCTCTCTCCGTCTCTCTCTCATTCTCTTCCTGCTCTGTTTTTTCCGCTTTCTATAGGTTGTCGAGGCGCGATAACAGACCTTGAAGGTGTGTGTGCGTGCGTTTGTACAGTGTGCGGTTGCGTTTTAGGGTTCCACTGTTTTATGGGTTCCCCTGACTGTGTGAGTGGTTTTTAGGAGAGTTGATTTTCAGAGGGTTTTCTGTTCGGTGTGCGATAACGAAAATCGATGCATCTGCGTGTGTGTGTGTATTTTCAGGGGGTTCTCGAACATGGAGCAATGGAATTTTATGTCTTTCAGCGGTTTGATTTTTAAGCACTCCTTTTTTTTTTTTATTCCACGTGCGATAAGGTAATATTAAAACGTGCATCCGCGAATTACCGTAAGTAGAATTCTTCTACTTTATGGATTTGCCTTTGTTTACGCGAACGCGTCTCTCCTTTTTTACAGGATTTCATTGGTTTCCGTCTCAATGACGATTTGATAGAACGTGATTGGAGTGACATAGTCTGTGGAAAATTAATTGGCCGTTCCAAGGCGTTTCACGAGTGATTCTCTACTTTTACAACCTTGCTACGTACGATACGATTGTTCCTAAGGACGGAGTAATGGAGCGAGCGAGGAATATGGTGGGGGTATTGCTCGATGGTGGCCTTGAACGAATAATATTCGACCAACCTATAGTCCAATCTCTCGTGCAATTTTTGCAAACCAGAAAACCAACAAATTTGTCAACGAAATGAAAATTTGGAAACACGAACGAAACTTGTAATAAACTACGCTTTCTTTAAATTTTATTCTTACTAAAAACTCGTACGTACAATATACAATTTTGTACAATATACAAAATTGATCATCGACAAACTTTGCCACACATGTGCATACACACTTTGCTTTCACAAATGTTCTTCAAATAGCTTACGATGTCAATCTAACGCGGCCATCGTTACGGCTGCTTGTAAAACCCGTAGAAGAAAGAAGAAATCTTTACGAGAGGCGACAACGGGGAACGATACGACGTCACTAAAATTCAGAAGATATCGAACGCTGTTTGCAACACACGCTTTAAGATACGATCAGCGTAAAACGTGGGACGCGAATATCTCCGTGAACGAGACCAATTGAAGGCGGAACCACTACACATTCTGCGTCGCTCGGTCGACGTTCATAAATATACAATTGCGAACATCTCTCGAGCACACTTTAAAGTGGCAAACGACACGTGTTACGGTCTTGTAAAATTTTCATTTTCATCAAAGTATACTTCTCGAGGTGTTTCTCTTCTTCTTTTTTCTTCTTCTCACTTGAAAAGAAAGGAATGTTTCGCGTCTTCGAAAAATCTTAGAATCGAAGAGCCTTCCGTGGATTATTATAATTTTAATACAAATCTTATTGCAATCTACTAAGATTTGAAGGTAACAGCGCTGGATGCTCGTAAAGAGATGAATCATCACAGAGGATCTTTACTGTTTCACGAAAATAACGAAGCAATTAAAGACACGAGCGTTGGTCGTAAATTGTTGAGAATTGTAATATTCCTGGTTTATAAACGCCGTCAGGGATGAAACACTGTGTCGTGACCACCAACGACGGGAACTCATTACGAGTTAATGAGCTAAAATCGATAGAAACGTCGCGTGGCTCCTTGAACTACATGCTTCATGGTTAACCGCAGCTAAACGAATTTTCTTTGGCAGTCGACATGGACCAGTGAGAAACATCGAAGGACGGAAGTGTCGTTTGACTTGGGAGAAAGCTGCTGAACAAGCGGACGATTCGATATTTGGCAAATCGCCGGCCAAGATAAAATTTCGCCGTGAGTCAGCCCCACGTTGGACACTTTCGCCGCGTTTTGCACCAAGGATCTGTTCGGCCGGGTTCGCGCATTCCTTGCCACGAAGGTCGTCGATGATCTATGATTTTCATTAAAAAAAAAAAAAACCTTTTCCAAGATAATTTTTGAATTTAGTTTAGTACGAATCTTCGATTAATTTTGTGTATACAAGGAAATATGAATGTAGAAAAATTGTTGGTAGATCAATTGAAAATGGTTCGTGAACATTCTAGTTTCGGAGAATGTATTAAACAAAGAGAAACGAGTTTTTAATCGAAATAAGGAAAAGTATTGAAATAGTAAGGAATAAAGGTTAAATTGTTCAGAAACTTATGCAGAGATTTCCCCGTCCCTATCCTCGCCAATTTATTCCTCATTTATCATCAGTGGTTCATTTATGGAGATGATCGAAGATGAATGAAATGATTTAATATACGGTGTGCTGCCTTCAAAGTGAGATTTTATGTCACTAAGATATCTCTGTGAACGCCAATGAATGGCCCGTTGATCGAATACCTTCAAATATTCCTTACGTGAAACATTTCTAAAAAAGTAACCTCTTCGCGTTCGCAGAAGAGACGAAAAGAGACACGCGAATGAATCGCGAGACATATCTCTTCCACAGATACCGAAAGGGTTAAAACAACCCAGAAACATTTAAACCAAGAAAAACAAAGATCCTCGATCCTCATCTTCCAGCGATCAAACGCCGCTAAATTGAGATTCGTCGAGATCCCGGCGAGAAGGGAGAAAACAAGAGACTGACGTCGTATATACTGGCGTTGGTAGGAAAAACAAGAGGCGTGAAAACGGAAGTCACGTATGTAATCTCGTTCCACGAAGCGCGGACCACTTCGTGCACCGCGAGACGCGAACTTTGCTCGCGTTGTAGCCCGATAAAACGTCGAAATGGGTCAGAGCCGTGACCTTTCCTGCCTTCCTCTTATACGTGTCGCCGTTCGAGGATCTCGATTATGTCGAGCCGAGGCACGAAAAGTGCGGCGTACAGATCCCGTGACCGTCGTCGTCGTCGTCGTCGTAGCGAACGATAAAACAAGCCGATCACACGATGCGCGGCCGCCAGTCAACGTTACGAAACCCTACTTCTTCTCTTCTCCTCCTCGATCATTGTTGCCGTGGCTTTTCGCCAATAACCCTTATCAAACGGAAAACACGTTTATCCAAAGAGGTTAACATACTTTTAATCATTCATCGACGTCGGTAAATGGCTAAACACAGAGCTCGTCTACATCCGATATCTTCTGCCTGACCATAATTATATCTCTGTGCCTCTGTCTTCGACCGTTTTCTTCTCTCATCTTTGCACGGAGGAATAATTCTTGTTGCCAGGCTCTTTTTCTCCTACGATCGTTCTTGGAAAGACCACGAGTATGGGGGAGATGATGTTGATTTATTAAGGAGAATCTCAAATGTGAGAATTGCGAGATAGGACAGTTTTAAGATCAACAAGATCGTTGTTTCGCGAAGAGAATGTATCGATCGGTAAATTCGTGTATATATACGTATTTAGTATTTAGGATGGATTGTTAATTCCAAGATACAGAGGGACAGTGTCTTTTGTTCGACGAAAGAAATACTGATTCCATTATTTGTACATTTTACTGCACCCTCTCTCTCTCCTCCGTTTAACTTTCTTCCATTCGAATCGGAGGAGATTCTTCTCCAAGATTATATCCCGTCCGTGTTCTCTGCTATTTCTTACAACTTTAGATAACACATCTCGATTAAGGGAACGTGCTATTAACGGAGTAGTATCATCGGAACAGAAGATTCAACGATGAACCAGTTTCGTTGCTATTAATAAAGTGTATCGTTACTTCAATTCACTTCCATCACCTATGCTAAATCGATGGTATCCACCTCGTTCGCTATTCGAATTGCAAATAAGTCAACTGTAACTGAAACTCCGAATTTGTGAATTTGAAAACTTTGATTCGCGTTTTCAAAGAAATGAATTTTCCAACGATATAAAACGGAGGGGGAAAATTTTGATCGAGAAAGCTTGTTCGATGAAAACACGGTTTCACGCGAGATAAGAGGTGTTGTTCGAAGAACAGAAATGGAGGATGAAAAATGGAAGGGACTGTGAGAAACGAGTTGCTTACTGTGAGAAACAGTCACGTGTCTGTTTGAAATGGGCAGGGTAGATCTATCCAGGATGAACAGACGTTATCTGAAACGTGGAACGTCCAAGCAATCGAGACTGCGTGCAGATGCGTATCTTTCAGTCAGGTCGTCCTCGAGGGAAGAGGATGCGCCGCAAATGACGTCAGTGGAATGCAGAAACTGGCCTAGCAAATTGTAAGTAATATCACGCGATCTCAGATTCATACGGCTCGAGACATCGAGGCGATCAACTCGATCGTCGATCTCCATACACGGTGATCTGCTTAGAGTTTTTCTCATCGATGGATTTATGGTCCAGTTGTTGACTCACTGGAGAAATCGTGCATTTAGAATGATACAAGGGGTGCGATTGTTTAAACATTTTTATAAAGATTAAATAGATCGATGGTGTTTTTAGAGAAGTTCTTTTTTCGTTAAATGAAGAACTGCTGGAAATAAGATACTATTTTTTTTGTAATTCTAAGCTAATTTTGCTAACAGACATACGTGCTAGACATAATGCAGGATATCTATTATATGCTTGGAAATTTTTGCTAAAAGTTTATTCAATTTCGACGAACCATCCTGTATAATTGTTTTTAGTTAGTTTTGCGACAGTGTGTTTGATTAAAAACTTTCTGATAGGGATGCTCGCTGTTTGAACAAAGGATGCTTTAGAATTCACAATCTACATAGTCGTACATTAATAAAAAATATAAATTCCCAACTGTAACATACGAAGCATAATTAAATCAAAATTTCTTTCAACAGTTTTTAACCCTATTGCGTTCTTCGTTTTCACTGTACACTTAGGACTTTTGGGTGAAAAAGGACCTAAGACCTTGCGTGTAATAATTTTTGTTTCACAACGCGGCATACGAACCTAGACAATAAACGTTTAAAAGGAACGTAAACTTGATAACAGCAAAAATTGCTAAAAATATAAAAAGGCGGTGGGTCAAAAAAGACCCGAAGACCGCTCTAGGGTTAAGTAACATATTTCATCATAGAAAAACAACACAAAATATTCTTCTTCTTTGAACAAATTTACCAATCTACAAATTTAGTCTAAAATTTCTCTTCAATTTATTCAGAATGGCGAAAAGAATACCTTTCAAATGTTCTTCTTTCTTTAAACAAACTTTACAATCTACCCAATTTATTCGAATAAAACAACAAGTATTGTCCTTCCAGCCATAATTGTAAATTTCGCTACAGATGCATAAACATCGACAGAATCGACACCATACCACATTTTATCCACCACCTAAAACTGCGTTACATCGAATTCACCGATGTGAGAGACTATACACATTCAGTCCCTCTTAACTCCCTAGCACAGAGAGAGAGAGAGAGAGAGACCAGCGGCATCAACCCAATTCTCGAAATCCTGAAAATCCACGAGAGAAGAAGAAAAACAAAAGCATCCATTAGCCGGGCCACCCTTCCGCCCTGCGGTACAAATGGAAGAAAATGTTTCTCCATCGATTGCCCCAACTATTTGCACAATTGTGCTGATCAGAATCCGAGAAGAATGGCAAATAGAGCTGGCAGGTAAACGGCTTTAACGACGTCGTTACACAGTTCGCGGCGAAGATATCAAAGGCTTTCCCTCTAATGCGCCTTTTATCGCGACGAGCGTTCCGTTCGCGCGCGCGAATCGCCCGGCGACCCGCGGCGTATTTTATTTTTATTCGCCTGTTCCTCTCGTTCTCGCTGAAAAAAAGAAGGTAAGAAAGAAAAAGTGGAATGCGGTCCGCCGCTGAAAGGTAGAAAAGTTCCCTCCCCGCTTGTTGAAAGGCAGAAATCGATGGCTTATTTTTCTTCTTTGGCCATCGCGCGTGCTCTTTGTATTCTTTCCGCGGCGAAATTATTTTTGTTTCCGGCCGATTATTAACACCGATATTATATACGTAGATACGAGATATCGTTCACGATACCGACGAATTGACTTTTTATTACGATGGTATTGGTACGTTTGCAGGTAATCGAGAAAGAGTTGGTACAGAAACGTCGATCAATTTGTAAATATTGAATAGGTTTTACGATTCGTATAAATCGTACAGATCGCCGATTTTAAAGAGTAAAAAAATGTATATAAATTCTTGTCAAATCGGTGAAAAAGTATAATCTACTTTTTGGTGCACCGTAGAGTTTTAGTGGTGAAATAAAAAGGGTTAAAATATATTCGAGCTTCAGAGTAATCAAACTGATCAGCGCAATGTAATAGGAAGTGAAACAAGAAACTCCAAGGTTTCTCGAGAAACTAAACACAAATCCTCGAGTAAATTGCACCGAAAGTTAAAAGAAAAGTGTGAAAGTTAAGAAATGATCGATGTTAAAAACACTCGAACAGCACAAATACACTACCGGCCAAAAGTTTGGAATCACCGAGCATTGCAGTTTACACAAAAATTTCCAGAAAAAAAGTCAGCGACTTTGAGAATTTTTTATCGTTCGAATCAGTCGACATGGGATAAATTGATAAATGTACAATTGAGATAAACTTCAAATTTATAAAAAATTAGATGAAAAGTGGGAGGTGATTCCAAGCTTTTGGCCGGTAGTGTATCTTCCAAAAAAGATAGATAATCCTGCGATAATGAAAGATCACAGAAAAAATGTCTTTCGATCCTTTTAAATCACTACGAACCTTGCACGAAGCAATAAACAATCTATATCCTATGATATTTCACAACAAGTGTCTCTAATAATTATTGCTCCGTATTCGTCCGGTCGATCTGGGGAATTTCACAGTCAGAATGTCTACGAACGATACGTTCTTCGTCGTTCTATCCGATCTGACTAGCGTTCTTGTGGACCCACGTCCACGTGTCCAGGAGTTACGTCTTAATTTTGAGATGTTGCAGTCTATCAGAGCGCAACAGACACTTCCGGAGATTATCATATGAAGTGGCAGCATGTCGATTGCCTCCGGAAAGTGGGCAGCTTTCGTCCGTGAGATCAACTGTCACGAGAGCTTCTAAGAAATTCAAGGAATCTCGGCTTGAAGAAGCGTGATCAATGCTTTCGATGAAATCTTATTTATTCGATAGGCGAAGACGAATGTGTGTTTCAACCTATGTATTCGCAAACTGCTGACGCAAAAGTACGCTCTATCGCGAATGCATCTCTGTTGCTTAAAAAGAATTCGACAACCTTGAAGATAGAAAAATTACACGAACCTTGCAGAATTTCTTCATATAAAAATAAACGATCTTAGATTGTAGAGTTTTCCTTTTTCTGAAATGTTGATTTAAATAATACTAAAGATTCTCGAGAAAAAAAAAAATACGGTAAAAATGAATTAGAACACGATGAAATTCCTTGCGATAGAAATATGGAACGATCCATTGCTCCGCGGCCAGTGATGCATCATTTATCTTATCGCGGTGGAGGAGCATTAAAAATGGTGTTGCAAAACCTTGGAGTACGCTATGTGCAACACTTTTAGCCGGATAGTAAACGTTAGTTACAAAAAGAATTTCCTCCTCCTGTCAACACTGGAATTGATGACATCTACAAAATGTTTACCGTCTTTGCATCCTGATTTTTCATGCATGCACAAAGAGGAATATGAGATTACTTGTTGTACCTTTTAACCTGAGGAATCGCAGAGTAACTGTAAATAAGGGGAATTTCACGTGAAACGTGCTGCGTAAGTATGAATAAACCTTCGCAATATTTTGAGAATTCTTCATTTTTGAAGACGGTATTATTTTCATTGAAAAATAACAGATCACGATCCATGGAACGTAACAATTGTTTAATCAAATTTTAACGGTGGTTGTTCTCCGATCCATCGAGACTATATTCTCCGCAAATTCCCCCGAAATATGTACTCTCGACCGAGTTTCCCTCCGCTTTCCATCACGAATTAAAGGGAAGCCAATTTGTCACGTGGCGAAGAGCACTTCTTCTCGTGTTCTATCCGGACGCTTCGAAGAAGTCACGCTTCGCGCGATAATTATTTAGCAGAGAGACACGTGTATCGGCTAACGATCGCGCGAATTTCCCTCGTAATTCCACGGTAAACCGTCTGCACAGTGCTCTCTCTAGACGACGTGCCAGCGTTGCATTAAAACGCGTGTCTCATTGTTTCTATTTTTAAAGAACGCTGTTCACGTCCGTGGTATTTATCAGGGAGAAATAGGAACGATCGCCGCTTCTTCCTCGATCTCGAAATAATCGTGCCTTTAGAGACGTGGGAAGTAAATCTAATTCCGATGACGCTAGACTGATATCTGTTTAGCCGGAAGATTGAGTTTTAATTGAGTTTGCGGAAATATTATTTTTACGTGTGACGATATTTTGCCACTTTCCCCGAAACCTACTCAGCTATCTCTTTTTAACGCGTGACCACAAGCATACTCGACCACAAGAACTTATCGTAATTGTAACAACGCCCTGAAAAATATGCCCTACTTTGTAGAATTAAGCTTCCATATATTTTCATCGAAAATACTGTAACCCTTCGAGGAAGTTATTAGATTTAAAGCATCGAAAGAACATAGATTGACAAATCAATTTTCGGGGCAATCAGAAACTTACGTAAACGAATATTTACGTATCAAAAAAATTAGAAAAATATTAGAAACATTGAAAATATTTAAAAACTGCAACAAAGACTCCAAAGACCAATTCTATCGGACCGGAAACCATTCCCAGACAATTCCAGAACGAAAAATCTTCAACGAATAAATACCGAAGCAAATACTCCGGAATCAAAAGAAACCTCTAAAAAAACCAAAAAAAAAACATCTATTCAATCACACCAAAAAAAAAGAAAAGAAAAGAAGAAACATTAAAAGTTCCGAAAAAGAAAAGCAGCGATAAGCAACTGTACGAATCGAAGCGTGAAACGAAAGGAGAAAGAATCCCCGAGAGAGCAATTCCATGGAAGGTTAGAAGAGAGAAGGAACGGTTCGAAGCTGTTGAGAAACGGTGCACGGTGGGCGGGTTCAACGAGTAACCATGAAACGGAGGAGGATCGAAGGAAAAAAGGGGCTCCGGTGTTCGTTGAGATGGGCAACACCTTGGTTCGAGGGAAAAGGATGAGGAGTAAGCGCGCTTACGTCACTCGGACACAACGTGGATCTCACAGGCCATAAAGGCGCGTTCGCACGGCGCCGAAGATGCGGCGCGGCGCGGCGATCCCGCTGACGCCGGGAACGCGCGCGAAGTAAACGATTTGTCGGAGAGGTCATTGAGCCTGATAGGGCGCGGCCGCCATCTTCCACAACGTTCCAACCACTTCTCTACGACTTTCGTGGCGACGCTAGTATACCGCATGCCCGACCAGAAACGATTCGTAGACGCGTTCCTCGTCACGATTGCTCTATTAACGCATCGTCCCCGACAGGCCCTGGCCGCTCCGGTCCTCTCTGCTTCGACGTATGTACTCTTACACACGATACGATCGCGTGTGTCCACCCGACGATTCGTCTTTCCCTTTGGGTTTCCAGGCCACCAGTGGCCACCACGCTGCTCCATTTTGTCGGCGCTTGCTCTCATTTTCTTTTTCATCAATTTTACGGTCCGCTTTCTCTTTGCTGGGATATCTCCCGAGTTCCTCCCTTTTTTTTTTAGGTAAGGTGGTAGGAAATACGTTTGTTGTACTTTACACTTGTTGTTACAATGATTTTGTGTTTTTTATTTTATTTTTTTGGTTTCTGTTTCTAGGGAGATTTGGAGAATTTGGTCTTTTAGTTGAGGTGTTGGAAAATGTTTCGTTAGATGTGTTTCATGTAAATTGAGAATCGAGTAAATGGTGCCTGCCAGTACGAAAAACCACAAAGAAGAGAAAATACGATAATAAACAAAAGTTAGAGAAAGAAATTTTTCATTTTATTTAATTCGTTCAGAATACCGTGTAAGTCCGGTGTAATTTAATTGGTTGGGATATTCTTAGCGTTTCTACACGAAACTCTTTTATTTTTAACGTAAATTTTCGTTGAAAAAAAAAAAATGATAAATTATATTTAAATCCTGAAGACGTCCGTTAGTAAGAAATTTGTTACATCCCATTGCTACGTGATCTTCCCAAAAATCTAAATAAGGACATCGTCAATCTTTTTCCATCGACGAGAAAAATCCGACGTGTTCGAAATAAAAAAGACGGAAGAACCAACGAAGCGTAAAATACACGTATTAAGCGACAATTTCGAAACGACGTCGGAAAAGATTCGAACGGAGGTTCGAATGGCGGTAAATCTTCGGCACCGTTCATGATTGAACACAAATGGCACCGTTATTCCACGGCATTATGTGTACGCACCAGCCAATCAATGGAACGCGCGCACCAATTGGCCGCGGGCTAAATGTCGACCAATCGGTGGTATCAACTTCGTTGATTAATCCTGAGAGATGCTCGAAAACCGCGTAATCGTTCCAAATCGAACGAGAACGATATCCACGAAGGGGAAAATTCGCTCGAGTCAGCGTCGATCCTTTTTCTTTTTCGATTGCAATCTCGATATTTTCGAATCGATAGATACGATAAAAAAAAGTGTACGAAAGAAGGAGAAACACAACTTGTTTAGCTAGTTCATAATTAACGGCCACGATTTAACGAGGATACGAATGAAAACCGACGAATCTCCTGGCAAATGGTTCAGCTGGAGTCGATAAAAACTCACCGTGGTCCCAGTATTGGCCAGCGATTATTCATCCAAGATATCGAAGACCACCTCTAGAAGTTAATTCCCGATTAATCAACGCGCTCGCCTGTGAATCGTACATGAGAACTCTATCGACTTTTGCATAGCGCGAATGATTTTATCCATCGTTCGACAAGATAACCGTTTTCGTAGAGGATAACGAAATTAACAGTGCGAAAACTAGTGCATATATATTATAGTACTTATATTTTATTATATTATACTATTTATTAACCTCCCCCCATATACATATAAATGTTCTTTTTCCGGCGGTCACCCATCTTAACATTAGTCACGAGGAATGCAGCTTGACTTGGAAAACTACCGACGAGTCACCCTACCCACTCCCCATTTCTCCCAGGATAAAAAAAACTGCATTCTTATATTATTTAAAGTTATAGTAAATAATAATTATAGTAAATTTACTACAGTCGTTTGACATGAAATAGTCACCTGTGAGTCATACAGCGTTATAAAGGGTTAAATTAAAATCCACAATTGAATCGAAAAGCTATACGATCGAATAAAGCACCAAAATAAATTCAATTATTTCGACGAACCACTTCTGAATATTATTTAACGAAGAACAGTGTCGTACACAGGACAACCGAGAATTTCAAATTTACGAGCACGTGAACAACTCTCTTCAGCCTCTTCACTTTTCTCCTTTCCCCTACCCTTGCTTTCCTTCCACGATCCTTCGCCTTTCCGACATCAACGCCAGGACAATACTTTAGCATACGTGAAATTTCACGATGCACCGGACTCGATCTCGGCTTCTTTATCTCTTCTATAAAGTAACGATTGCCTTGTCTCTCACTTCGGTCGTCGTCGGTAGACTCGGGTCCAAACCATTCTTTGTCTTGAAAATTCTCAATCGTACCGGATACATAGTTGGAAAATTATGATGAAAATTCGGGTCACGAGTGATTCACTGGACGAATCCTCTCTCTCTCTCTCTCTCTTTGCCAAGAAACAATGGTTTATTGCCTGCAATTATGAGCCGCCGCTACGATTATCCGCTTGGAAATATTTTGACGAGCACCGGGCGAGATTAAAGCGTGATAACCGTTTGATGCCGCGCCATTGCGCCAGGCAAATCTACGTGTGCACGCTGATCTTTTTTTTTTTTCGTGCCATTTCATTCCAACGTGTTCTTTTATCATTTTCGTAAATCACAGCGTGGGAAATTTTAGAAATTGCGAAACTTAATTCGCTAGGTGTAATTTCCATGCAGGCGAATTGGAATACTTTTGCTTCTTTTTCTGTGCTCTACTTGGAACTCTCAATTTTCTCGCGGCATAGAATATAGCGGGGATGAGTTAAGTTTCTTTTTAATGAAAATTTATCGATTCTTTTTCTTCTCTTTTTTATTAGGATAATTATAGCAGACATGAAAGTTTGTATTTTCTGTTATTTCTCTGTACTGTTACGCCGAGGGATTCGCGGGAGCAATAAATTTGGAGCAGGTTGAAAGAGAGACGAGATACGCGACACGAATGTGGGTGAAATGATAATGTTACTTCGCTATCAAAAAGAGAAAACAATAATTACGTCACGTTGTATTATCGCTATACATTGTAATAGCGTGAATGAATTTGACGCGACTCACTTGCTTGTCGCCGTCCACGACTTCCGCGAAATCGAACGTGCATCGCAGTGTTCCGTTTGAGATTACAGATTAATTTGCGTTTCATTCGAAGCAACCTAATTTCATTCAGACAATCACGAAAATCTCACAAAACTATTGTTTCCCCAAGTGGACCTGGCTGAACATCAAAATTTGCTAAAACTAACGTTTCCTTCTTCTCCTTATTTCTCATCTTGGGCGTGATTGAACTTAAAATTTGCGAAATCAGTTTCCTTCTCTCCTTATTTCTCATTTTGAGCATAATTAAACGTAAAATTTGCGAAATTCACCCCCGGTGAATTTCCTTTTCCTAACTTTTCATCTTGAGCGTAACCTAACCTAAAATTCGCGAGACCAACGTTTGTTTTTTCCGCCTTCGGTGAATTTCCTTTGTTCTCTCGTTCGTTTTATTAAGATCGTTACGTTCGCGCTCGACGTTGCCGTGTTAATTCTCGAAAGAAAGTAAGAAAAATAAATGAAGGTTAATTTAAAGCGCACGAGAGGTGGAATGCGTCAAGGTACGAACTACAATGAAACAACCGGGTAAATACAGCCACAGGGCCGACCTCGTGCCACCGAATAGAGTTAATTACTCTTTTGTCGTGTGTCGTGTTTGAGAACTTTGCAAATACAGAGACAACCGTGCGTCTATCTAAGCGTGCAACGCTTAAAGATATTTGTATACAGCCCGTGCTCCGCGTAATTAATCCAAAATTAGTACCTTGTGATCTTAATGAAACCAGATAACTGCGTGCGGTAATATTGTGGATCGCAGACATTTCGAAATCGCGTAATTCGATTGTGTCATTCCAGAGGAAATGTTTTCTCTCGCCGTTTCTTTCTTTCAGCGATAAAAAGTGATTTCTCTAAGGTATTAAATAACATTTGTTGCAACTCGATTCCAAAGGAAATACTTTCTCTCGCATTTTTTTGTACTTCTAGTTAATAAAAGTAAAGTTAAAAGTGTAAATTTTCTCGAGGTATTAAAAATTGCGTTTACTCCTATGAAATACTCTAAAGAAAATGATCAAGTACTTCTTTTCTTTTTATTCAGTTGCTGCCAAGGTTCGAAAACTGTTCTATTTATTAAATAAGTTTCCATGGTACGATGCTGCAATATCTTCATTATTTATTGGTTCGATGAAACACGCCATCAAACATTATTGCAAGCCCTCAATCTCGTTGATTGAGAGTAAGTTATGGACGATCGATTTCTTCTTTTTGCTCGGGCAATTTAATCCCGCGGAGATTCAGAATATTAATACGCTGCGAAGGAATCGATAAAAAGTATAATATTATGTAAACCAAGTAAAATTGTAATATCTTTTTTAATCTTTATATCAGCTCGCGAGAAACACGATCACGCGATAAATAAAATAACCTACTCTTATCCTTTCTTCGAAAAAAAAAAAAAGAAAAAAGAAAAAATGTCTCCAAATATAAAATTCTACGATTTTCCTCGATTCTAAGAAATAACAACGTTTATTTTTATTAATTTTCCAATATCTCGACAAACACTGTCCGAACGCACTCGAACTTTTAACGTAGTCCAACAAGAACAACATTATTCATACCGATTTCTTCCTCGAACTTTCCAAAACTTTTAAGGAGATCTCTACTTTCAAACAACATCCAAAATTTTTCACTCTGCAACAACACACTTCTGGAACCAATTTCTACCATAAATTAATACGAAAAATACCAAAAAGAGCATTTCAAAGGTGTTTTTTATCAATTCAAATTTTCCTTAAAACACCGACGTAAATATCAACCCCTCTAAAAACCACTATGTAAAACCATAACACGCCTCTACAGTTCGCATTAAATTTACTACAGTTAAATGTACAGTCTCTATAAATACTTCATACAATGTTGCTGCAACTTGCTCCAGCAGAGTGCAGTTTGGCCCAGAGAGCTCACGCAGGCAAAACTAGCCGTTTCAATCTTATTCAACTGACTTTCACCGTTCCTTCGAAACGATCCTTTTTCCCCTAACAAACTTCACAAGAATCTTCCTGACATTTTGCTTTCTCAATAAATATCAAAAAAGTAGTCGATAAATCTAAATCAGCAACGAATATTTTCGCCAAAAGTTCTATTTCCGTTGTCCACGGAAAAGCAAGCGAAAGAGCAAGGAACCACGTTGCGGCGGTTAAGCTCGAAAGAGATCTCTCTCTCTCTCTCTCTCTCTCTCTCTCGTTTTCCATTGTTCGCGGCGGAAACCGGACATTTTCGCAATCACGCCGGCGGTTCACGCGTGCAACTCGATTATTCGCCCGCGTTTCGCTGAAAAATACAGAAACAGACGGCACCGCGATAAACCGGCCGCAGCGGGAGATAACGGAAGCGGAGAAGAGAAAGGAGCCCGAGGAACACGCGGGCGGATGACTTAGTGAGCTGCATAGGGACGCGTGCTGCCGTCGATACAGTAGCGTCATTCATCGTGGAATATGGGCAAGAGAACCGCGGCGACTCCCTCTTATCTGTCGACGCAAGAACAATGTATTTTCTCTTCGTGCAACGGCCACTACGACGACCAGAGACAAAAGTAAACCCGGTCTACGGACATTTATTTCTGGTCTGCTCGAAGATTTCGCAAATCGATCGATATACACACGATTTACACCTGTGCAACACCGTCTTAGCGTCCAATACTGTCCTCTTGGCGTGCATTGTCCGCCGAGAAGTTTATAAATAATCAAATTGTATCCTACATTCGAAGAAATCCAAAGGTGAGAACTTTTTCACCGTACGCATGTCGCACATAAATCACCGGATAATTTCGGTGTATCGCACAGCTATAAATATTCGCGTATCTATTTTTAGGAGGATCCGAACACGAGGATTTTTTTCTCCTGCATAATTTCTTCGTAATTCGTTCGAGACATAATGCTTGGATCGATATAACACTTTAGCGAGATTTTAGAAAGGCAGGATAATTTAGGAAGGGTAAGATAAATTCAATTATTTTAGCAACATTCCTATCTTTGATTTTTATCAATGGTTCTAACGATTTGAATCAGTGCTTCGGACGCTTTATCGAGGAAAATTATCGAGAATTATGAAAGTTAATTACAGTACACAGGTAGAAACTTTCTATATAAACGATCCTATTTCTCTTAATTTTTTTAAAAATTCGTCATCTGACAATGTTAATAATATAAAAATAACGAAACTGTATGAATAAATCAGTGGTTCTCAAACTTATTCTGCCACAGAATCCTCGTCGCAAAACCCTCGACTAAAATAAATTCGTATTAAAAGGCACCTTATCTCGCGGAAACGACAAGAAGAATTCGAATAAGGTGAACCAAAAAAAGAACTATATTTCCTGAAAACGTCCATGGGCGGACTTGCGCCGTTTTTGGTACTCACGGCTTCGATTAACAAACAAAATTGACGACAAAACTTTGGAAAATGCTCGGGAACCGGTTGTTCATTCTTGCCGAGTAAATATTTACTCGAGAGCAGATTGGCGATGAGTACGCGCGTGTTACGGTCTCGATTCATCGAGAGCGCCGGGAATCGATTGAATGGCCGTCGCTGGAATGGTGAATCTTTTCGGCGGAGACGCGACGCGTCCACACGCGCCTTCCTCTCTATCCGGTTCGCCCTCAAAAATAGAGCTTCCGCGCGGGCGAATCGGTAAATATTTTCGCAAGACGTCGACAGAGCTGCGTTGCCCCATAATCGTTGTGTACCGGACAAGCTAATTCGCGAGGCAAACCACGCGACGGAGATCTCGGAGTCTCCTCGAGTACAGGATTACTCTCGGCGGACGAGAACCGAAAACCTCGTCCGATTACCGATATCGTTTGTAAACTCGTGTAAATTGGCCAGCCACGCGGAGGAAATTCTGTCGTGACTTTCGACTCGTTGGCAAAACGCCACGAAAGAGACATTTTTCCTACTGATACGCTCGAATTGGGATTTTGGTCTGCACATGGATTAAAGAATGAAAATTGTCATTTTTCAAACTGTGGTTTATGTGAAAAAAATTTGCAAATTGACAGAGATTTTGTTCATTTTTATCGAGTATTAACCCTTCCACCGCTGTTGGCGCCTATAGGAGCTTTGAAAATTTTTAATCCTTCATGTCTGAAGAAATTTGAAAGAAATTTACTTGAATTTTAACTTGGAAATATTTCTTACGTGTGTTACGCACTAAAATCCGCACAGAGAAGTAGAATTAATGTTACCGATTTACCGAACTACGATTTTGGTCCGTCAGGTACGGATGAATTCTACTGCAAGTTCAAGAGTAACGTTTGAAGCATTGTACAAGCCCTTTGTGCCAGAAATAAATGGTTAAGATATTCTGTTCTACATCGGTGTGCCTATGTATGTAGAAGTTTAAACGAGACCGTGTTTGCACAAAGCTTGGCGTTCTTTGTTGCACAGATAATTATTTAAGTATTCTGCTCTACATCTGCACGCTAAAAGTTTCCGGCTGAACGAAGTTCAGATCTTTTTGTGTAGAAATAATCGAATATAAATATTCGAATCCTGCGTTCACACGTGAAAGAGATTTTCAATAAACAACGTTTAAACGAACATTTATTTAAACGAAATACCTACGAAATTATTCGTTGTAAATATTGTTCTTTGTACGTTCGATGTATAAAGGTAATTTTATTTCAATTTGAAACTTCTGGTCCTATTCCTACAGAGATAACAATCCCAATACCCCCTCCAGTGGCTACGCTTATGCGCGCGAAACTTTTAACTGGAAACGTTGAATCGAAACTTTGTTCCATTTGTTCAAGGCGCTATTCTATGAAAGTGGGTGGGTAAAAGTCGCCGTGTCTCGAAGTACCGAGCGATTTTTAGGGGCGAAAAATCGCGTGCACGAGGCTCGAGACGAAACAGCCGTCGCGCACCGTATGCCGCACATCTGAATTCATTTGGCACATCCGCGCCACGAAAGTAGTACGTGTCGGGTCTAAAGTTCAGCCAAACGCAGGCAGACTCTACCGGCCGTGAATCACGAAAAACCGTCGCGTCGGGTCTTGTCGTTAGGTGACGCGACGCCAGTACGTTCGTGTGCGATAAAAAATGTTCGCGGATAAACGCGAAGTTGCGAAATCCAGTAAATCTCGTTAATAAATCTCCGGCGTGGTCGCGTTAAGGTTAAGATGCACACGCGCCAAGATCTGGCGTCGAAAGAGCGCGTTTCTTTGACAACGCGCGGTTCTGCGAAATGTTTACAAGATCTCGGAAGTTATCCGTTAAACAATGGGCCACACGTGACACGCTGGAGTTTTATTGAAGAATAAATTGTGTAATTTATCGATAACAAAGTGTTTCAATTCAGTCTACCTTTTTGCTCGTGGGTTGTACGTACATGTGTAACAACCGCTTATCGCGTGACGAATTTCGTAAAAATAAGTATATGTTTGGTTACCGTATTGTTTCGTGAAAATTGAAATGAATTTAATTGAAGAATATATCGGTTGGTTTGATAAAATTTATGTGAACGGTCGTATCGTGATTGGATGTTACACGTCGCTCCACCGAAAAATAGGCGATGTTTTCACGAATCCACGACGCATGCGTAGAACGCACGCGTGTGTTAAACACATAACGCGCATTCGGCTACGGTTGAGCGCTCGCGCGAGCATAAGCAGGCGTATTTAGTAGGACACACACGCAGAAATCACGTGTAAACGCTTTCGACTTTATGAATTCTTAAATGAGCAATTCTATCGTCAACGGAAAATCGATAGAACACAATCTAACGTCAACGTCATAGCGAGGCAGACGTATCGTTACGTTTCTAAGTGTAATCATACGGTCAAAGTACAACATTTAACCATTGACGCGTTTTACATATACTCTTTACCGTGACAATACACTGTATCGCGTTGTAAAAATAAAGCTACACTTTTCCACACTTCAACGGTAGAAAAGAATGTGACGTGTAATTGTTGTTAACCACTTTGTTCTTCACAGAGGAAACAAGGTAATGAAATATCTTCATCTGATAATGTTCAGGATATATTCGAACAATTAACGGTTTGGCCAATAGTTAGTGCGCAGTTGCGACCACCGTGGTGAACCGCGAAAAACGAAACGTGTTTTGCACGCGCGTATAGGTTATGAAAGGGAAAAGAAAGCTTACCTTTGAACGTATTCCGGACGAGAGTCATGCTCATATTCGCGTGAGCGTGAGCCAGTGCTCCCCGAGGTACGTCTTCCGTTTCTTCGACGATTCCGCCAGGTTGAATGCTTCGGTGGTAGCCGCAGCGCGCGTCTTGCGATCCCGCTCAAGAGTTCGTCCAGCGTGATCTGTGACGTTTCAAGGTACAGCGACGCATGGTTGCACTCTGCTTGCTCCCCGTTTCTCCGTGGAATCGTTCGATAAATACGTGGCCGGTACGAAGCAACGATAACCGGCTATTCTCGCGTCGGGGAGCATAGATACGAAATACGGGCCTCAACGTACGTTCGTGCAACAGTTTAATCGGCCGCCGGAGAAAAATGGCCAGTGCGCGTTGCGTTCGGCACGACAGCTTCTCGAATATATTTATTTCACGTCCACCAACGTTCCAGTGCGCGGCGGCGTATTCATCGTCACCTCTCTCTCTCTCTTCGTTCTTTCCTCGTTCGCTTCTAGGTTACGTAGACTGACAACCGGCTGCGCTTCGTAACGCCGGGATCGTGCGAGTGTCACCGTTGCTTCTCTCGATCACCGATGATCGACTCTCGACTCCGGATATCCACGCGGCGGCGAACGGCTCATCGAGCAACACGAACGAGCAGCATTTGTCGTGGTCGCGATCATTAAAAGCGGCCGTGTCACTCGCGCGCACAACGAGTTCAACGAAACACGGGAATGTTGATCACGTTTCTTCTTCTCTTCGATGCGAAATAGACGAACGATCCGAGTGTTGGAGACGAGGGAGACGAAGAAGGAGAGATAGAACGATAACAGGGACAGAGAGGTGAGAGGTTGTGAACGGAGAGAGATAGAAAGTGAACGACCAAGAGGCGAGGGAGAGAGGTTATGTGCAGACGACGACAGGAGAAATTCCAGCGGGCGGCAGCGCTGAGGTCCACGGATAGTTCGTCCGTTCCTTCGTTCCCCTTGTCCGATAAGTGACGATTCCACGACGATGATTCGAGAGGACCGATTGGGTGGGACGCGTCTCGGGTTCGTTGGATTTTCGACGTGCGTTTCTCGTCGTATACGTTATAAAGGCTGATGATTGCAAGGGAATCTTGAAGGCTCGGAGAATTTCTTCGAACGAAAAAAAGCGGGTAATTAAATTTCGTTTCTTCTTTCACATCCTAAGGTACAGCCTGCTCGTTGCATGTATGTACATTCGTTTGATTCGTGTTCGCACAAAGAACCTTCCGTTGGTAATCTTCTCGTATCACGGTCCGTTTCTTCTCGTTCGGTTCTTCGAAGGATCGGTCGATGTTTGAAACAACAAGGTGTGCATATATCGAGAAACGAATTTACGATGTGGTGCGAAGCACTGGCGACTTCCCAACTAATCACACTATACACTCTCCGGTGAATCGGGATAAACGAAAGGAACGTCGAAAACGAGAGGAAGACAGCGCGCACCGGTTATATCCTTGGAAACGAGTCGTGCAGAAAGTGATACGCTGCTCTTCTTCTTCTGCCGCCTCCTCCTCCGCCACCTTCTCCTTTTCCACCGATTCTTTTCATTCGCGTACGCGTTTTCGCACGCACGGAGGCAACATACACACACACACACACTTAAGGAGACAGATCGGAGGGAAAGAATATAGCGGGAAAAAGACGGAGAGAAGAAAGGAACGAGGGAAGTGCGACGGTATCGGGAGCTGATGCTAGGGCATCGCAGAGAGCGGGCAAGACAGAAATGTCGGTGTTACTACCAGCTTGGAGTAGCAAGCACCGGTAAAACACGGTCCTAACTAACACACATGGAGACAGATTGGGGACTGCTGCTTCGGAGTTTACTATAGGATGGGACGGATGGTGATGGCGGCCGTAGCAGAGCAGCCACCGCCCCCATGCTTCTTCTCTCTCTCTTCGTTTCCCTTGCCTTGTTCGTCCACTCTCTGCTTCTCCCCGTAACCGTTCCAACCGTTCTCCTATTCTCCCCTCTATGCGTTATGACGGACACGCTGGAACCCCCCTCTTCGCGACACCCAACTTACCCCCTTTCTCTCCCACTCTATACACTTCTCTCTACATCTCTCCTCCTCTTCCTCTTGCTCTCCATACAGGTCTGGCTAGCCTTTCCTGGGCTCTACGAGATGTTATCCTCGAGCGATTCGTGCGTACTATATATTCGTCTACCCGTGTCGTCGCCACATCCCCTACCTGCGTCGCATCTCGGCGTGTGCGTTGGCCGCAATCAAGGTCAGGAGCGTAGTCGGCCAGCCGCGGCGCCCCGTACTATCGATTCTACACGGTTTCGCGAGATGACGCCAACACGACGACACAAAGAGGGTTGCTGCAAGGAACATGGGTCGCGTCATGTTTGTTTGCACTAATATAGCGGTTTATGGATCGCAGCGGAGTGTCTTATCGTGACGCATTCGTTCACCGGAAACTCGGTATCTTTCGGCTCATTGGCTCACGGACGTGATTGCCTCGTTATTTATCTGCCGAAAGGAAGGATGCCTGCTGCGCCGATATTCTATTTACTTCTGCTTGGCTTCCTCTTCACGTGTCCTATGCGCATCCTCGAAAATATATTCCAGTGAAATATACAACCCGAATGGGAGAGTGTAAATCCACGAAATTGTTGCTATCAAGTGTATCCACGTCAAAATAAATTCCCATAGGCAATTTCGTAGACAGAAACAGCTTTCGAGAATAATGAAGATGATAAAATAGGAAAATATCTTTCGGTGAGAGGAAATGTTTTTCGTTCTTTTTATTTTTTCGTCGAAGATGTTGGTCGAATAGATTTCTAACTTGTCAATAGAACAGTTACGTATAATTTCGTAGTGTTTATAAATGTCCCGAGGTATTTTGCAACCACGATTCGAATACCTCGGACTCGCTCTCGGAGGGGAAACAAGATAACGTTCGGTAGCGCGTGCGGTTATCTTCGTCGATTCCCTTGACTTTTCACCGCCGTGAGGTATGTAATACGTACGAAGTAGACAAGAGGCTCTTATTCGCAATGCAACCTACGTCGCGTCGACGTATCGGTATCAGCGAAATTTTCCATTCGATCATCTTTTTCCTAGTAAGAATAGTAACGCACGATAAACAATCGTATAATTACGAAAGTACATCGATCTCACATATTATCCAATAAATGGATCACGTATGTATATACCGTCACCTTCAGTCAATGTACTAACAACGCTGCAAACATATCCAGCCAATAATCAATTCGAGATCGAAATTTGTCGACTTATATGTCGACGTTCGACTTTGTACAGTTTGGCCCCGTTTCCGGATCACTATTTCCTTCGAGTAAACGCCGGATAAACGCGGTGCCGCGGGAAAGAGAGGAAGCAGGAAAGCGAAGTTAACCTAGCGCGGCGAGGCAAGGTAGCTTATCGTCGGAAACGACGATATTGACGGCTAATGTACGCACAGCCGCGACGAAAGCAGAGACGGCAAGCAGTGGCGGCAGTGTCCGATACTATTATTAGTGTGCAGCTGCCTGCGAATTACTGAATGAAAGGGAAGGACCGCTTCGAAACAATGTCCGAAAGAGACGGGAGGCACGCTGCGTCGTTTAAGCGACACAGCTATCCGACGATTATTTAGAGCCAGATACGCGTGTATACGTGCACCGTTCGATGAAAGCGTGCGTATAGATCTCGAACGTCGTTAGACGCCGTGGATCGATCGATTTGCAAATTAGTACAGGTTATTTCTCATTGAATTCGATCAAATGTGAAAGTTTACACGAATCGGTCCATACTCCGAAACCTTCTAATACGGAACTTATTGTTTGACGGAGAAACCGAGGCGACTGGGCGCGATATATTATTTTGAAAAGTCATCTATCACAGTCTCGAACCTGCGTATCGGGTTACAAGAAATCCGGCAATTATTTAGCGTCATGTTGGCCGCTTTGAAAGCGGCGAAAGGTCCGACTGAATCTCCTCTGATGAGTAGAAACGTTGATTCACATACGAGGAGAGAATTGTCCGCGAAATTAATTTGTGAGATGGTCATACATCTATTTCAGGCTCGAGTCACATGGAAGAATAAACATACGTATGTGTCGTGTGTACTTCGCCCTCGAGGCGACGATTGGAACTGGGCTTAGAAAAAATGCTACGAATGAACGATTCGTGTTTGTCCGTCACGCGCGTGTTTCGAAATTGTTTTTTTTTTTCATTTTATAGAATTGACAGTTTAAACGGTGGGAACTATGTAATTGTAATATCCGATGATCGATTACAAGTGTGACTGGAACATCGTACACAATTTTCTCGTGTCCAAGTGTTAAACGAGAAGCGTCGGGCTGCGATCGTTTAAAGTCAGACTTATATACCAGCGAAAGCATAGCCGGACCATCTCCATTCAACGAGTACTGGCAATTAGAGGCAATAGTTGTCGACCCTCTCTCCCAAAGGTCTCGTCTCGAGGTGTTGAATTTCTTGGTATCTCACCAGTTCAACCTCCTTGTTCTACCAGCATCTCAATAGCATCCTCAGAGTCGCAAGAATTCCTCCAATTACCCACACTCTCCACATTTTAAAATCACAAAAAAAAACTATCACAAGTATCCCTTACAAAAGCTATCGATAACGTTACAAAGCACAAAAAAAAAAGATTCCAAAAATAAATTTCTCAATCCCCGTAAACGTGTAACTTTCTTCGGAAAATTTGTCAATTCCTAAAGCGTTTCTGTTCAGGGTGCAAAAGATCGTGGTTCACCGTTACAAGTGTGACTGGAACATCGTACACAATTTTCTCGTGTCCAAGTGTTAAACGAGAAGCGTCGGGCTGCGATCGTTTAAAGTCAGACTTATATACCAGCGAAAGCATAGCCGGACCATCTCCATTCAACGAGTACTGGCAATTAGAGGCAATAGTTGTCGACCCTCTCTCCCAAAGGTCTCGTCTCGAGGTGTTGAATTTCTTGGTATCTCACCAGTTCAACCTCCTTGTTCTACCAGCATCTCAATAGCATCCTCAGAGTCGCAAGAATTCCTCCAATTACCCACACTCTCCACATTTTAAAATCACAAGAAAAAAACTATCACAAGTATCCCTTACAAAAGCTATCGATAACGTTACAAAGCACAAAAAAAAAGATTCCAAAAATAAATTTTTCAATCCCCGTAAACGTGTAACTTCCTTCGGAAAATTTGTCAATTCCTAAAGCGTTTCTGTTCAGGGTGCAAAAGATCGTGGTTCACCAGACGATAAGAGACGATCCCAAAACGGGGGACGCCCCTTCTCAAATACGGCACTGCGCGATCTCCGGCGTGGCGGGTCCAGCAATGACGCGGAGATCACCGAGCGCGCCCGAACTCGTCCGACGCTAATCGAGTGGGAGTCGAGAGGGCCGCGTGGTGGGGGGCAGCGCGTCCCCTTCGGAGGGGAATTCCCCGATGCCGGTGCGGTGTGGTGACCACACCGTGTCCCTTTTTGTTGCCGCCCATTAGGCGCCACCGCGGCGTGATTCGCAACCGTGTTTCTTTATCTTCGCCGTAGCCGGGCTAGACTCAGCGAACGCGACCGACTGTGCACACGTTCTTGCCTATCTTTTCACCCTGGTTTTTTCCCTGTCTCTCTGTTCCTCCCTCGGACAATAGCGGAGTGATTCACCGGCCGTAGGTACGATGTTTCCGATCTCTGTATACGCGCTGAGATAAGTCGCCGCGTGCCACGTTTCGAGTTCCGTCCATCCCTTCCGCTCCCTTCCTTCACCAAACGCCTTCGATCGCGTTTCGATTTTTGAGTTATGAGAAAAAGGTACACCGAAATGGTGTTCCTTGGAAGAGGATTTAGAAGAGATCTATATAGTGTATACCTCATCGAGGGTTGGAAAGGTTTACGAGGATATTTTAGAATTTTCTCCCCCGTTTCTCTTTCACAGCGTACCTTTTTCTTCTACGCAAGTTTAGTAATATAGGCTCCTCGGGAACTGTGACTTGTTCGAGGTTTATCTAAGTTATCGCTTCTCAAAGATTGATACCTTTTTTTTAACGGGGCGAGTATAATCGCCTTCTCGAACGCTTTTATCTCGTGGCTGTATATTAATCAACGGTGATAGGGATAATAAACGTCTGACGAGGGCCAAGTCTTTTTCTCTAAGCTTCTCGGAGTCTGGTCCAATTTGATTTTTTTCTTCTCGTCTTTTTACGCGTTCATTGAGTCGGTCCCTATTAAAAAACTGAACCAGATTCTTATCTCGCGGAGATAGAAATGGGACAGGAAAGGCACGCAATGTGAACATAACCGGATGGAAAAGGCAGTCCGTCGCCTTTGTCCGGTTATTGTTCCAGGGATCGTCGGTCAATTGTGTTTTATCAAAGATTGCGCTTTCTTCCTGACCAGAGAGCACGCGCCTTTGTGCCACAGTTTTTCCACGGATGACTGACGCGCGTTCGCTCGCCTCTTCGCTCTTACGTTCGATACATCCACGAGTTCATTGGAACCAACTGAATTTTCTATGATTCATAACGGTCAAGATGACCGGGGAATTCTCAACTGCTCAACATTCGTCGAACTCTTCGGTAAATTACATCTGTGTTGTTTCAAATCGACGGAGAGACATTGGCAATCGCACGCATGGACAAAGATATGAAGATTGTTAAAAAATAATTTCCTTGCTTCGTCTACTTGAACGAAACACTCCGCTTTGTTCTTTCTTCTTCTACGTTCTGTTGATTAGTCGTGTTTAAGGAAACACAGAGGGTGACTTATCGTCGTGCCACGAAATCGACGTCCTTTATCGTTTCTCCTGGAAGACGTACGTTTTTTCCTCCAGTTCGCTCGAATTTCACCATATCTTACAACCTTTAGCCCGGCCACCTATACAAGCCGAACGTAAACGCCAAGGTTCGACAATTTGTCAGAAGGAACCGGGGACTGGCGGTTGCATATACACGTACTTGTGTACAGGGTGATTCATACCACTGTTTACGAAGCCTGCATGCTCAATTTTTGGACCCTCGAGGGAAGAGTCCTCGCTGAGGAATGTGTAACTTCCAAGAGAGACCTCTACAATAGATTCTATTCTCCAATTATTGCTCGTTGCTTCATTTTTCTAATCTTTATTCGTACCATTTTTATATAAATGAGAAACTGTACTTTTGATATCGGTGTAAATATTTTTCTATCCTACATTTCTTATCCATTTCCAATCCAAACAACAGAAACTGTGAAAAATCATATATTTTCATTAATATTAAGCTCACGTTTGAAAGAAAAACAATAAGAAAAATCTGGAAATTTAGGACACAGAATCATATACGAATTAATCACCGAAAGAATTTCAATCTGCACAACTTCGATACCACCAATTCTGAACTGGCCATATAATATCAATCAGCAGCCACAGAAATCCTCCCTTGGTCCATATATCGGCCCCCATGCAATCGTTCGATCCATCGAAACAGCCCGTCGTCTGGGAACCCTCCGAGGATGAAAATCTCGCGTTACGTGGATCACCCTGTATATAGGTATAGAGACATAGAGAAACTCGGCCGGATCTGTAAAACTGAAGGCTCGTGGACAAAAACCTGACCTCTCGAACAACTGTGCACCATGTGTGCGCCACTTGTGCGCTCTCTTCTCCCATTCTCTTTCCTTCCAACGCTCCTTCTCTCCCTCGTTCTCTCTTCGTCGCGCGTTACCCTCGGCTGCCATTTCTCTTCAGGGACCAGCTTCTACAAACTTCCCGATCGCGATTAATCAGGTATATACGGCGAAAAACCGACTCTCGGATGAAACCCATGCGCGAAGATCTGTCCCTTATCCACAGCGAGAACAAGAACTGTCCAGATCTCCCCTACTTCGTACCAAGGAAACTGTAAGAAGCTTGAATCTCTCTTAAGAGAGAGAGAGAGAGAAACACGATCGCCGCTTCGTACCTTTTCTCTCTTGCTTTTCCTCCTGTTTCAGCTTGTTTCTTCTTTCAGACGATTTTTTCCCTCCTTCGGTTTTCTCATTAAGCGAGACTCCTCTCGCGGAGTTAGAGTAAATTCTTGGGATCTTTGGTTAGGAGGCTTTACGTGGGGCTGGCGTTTGTTTCTGCCTTCGATGGAGCTGCGCGAGAAATGAATTTGAGGGAAAGGGTGAAATTTTTGGAAATTTAGAAATCTTCTGTTAGAATTTCCTTTGGGATGTTCGCAATCTTTAAATTAGAGAAAGGCGGGAAATATGAAGTAGGGAAACTTGGGGCAAAGTAAAACACTTGATAACACACGAAAATAACAGAAGCAGTCATATGTTTTACACCTCTATTTTCTAAAATCTATAATACAAAAGCACTGTCACTTCAAAATTTCACAAATCACCTATTTAAAAAACCTACGCAGGAGCAAAGTGAAGAATAAGTCGAGCAATATTTCCCTTTTTTACTCAGCTTCCCTTTCTGCAACAGAAAAATAAAAAAAAAAAAGAAAAACAGAAATCAGCGTCACAATTACAGGTATCGTCTTCCGAATATTGCAACAGCGGGCCCATATATTATCAGGAATTACACGCAAAACGATCGACTAATCACGATTAACCATCGCGGATGGCGGAACGCGTCAGAATGTTGCAATCAATAAGCACGACGTTATCGTGGCGATACAACAAGGGTCCCCGACATTTTTAATACGTGTCATGGATAAGTCACGGCTAGTATGTCCGAGCACGAACAAAGTTAAGCAGAGCCCTACCGTATAATGTAGCCGGGGCCAGTGAGCAAATATTTGTTACGTTCGAATTTCTGTTTGCCGTGAGAGTGTCGCTTGCAAAATAAGATAGGCAACGACGAGCCACCGCTAACTTGTGCTCGTGTCTCCCTTGTATTTTACAGTTGGCCCAATCAACGGTAGACAGAGAGACGCGAATTGTTTGCGCTCGCGTTGGAGAGGAATCCTGCCGATGGAAACGATTATATCCGGGGTTGGCAAACAGGGAACCCCGGTTAAAAAAGCAACGCAGCTTTTGCATGGCAAATAGACACCGTTCGGAAGACGCGTTTGTCGTAAACATTTGCAATTACGGTGATTCATGGATGCAGGAGCGGACAACGAGAGAAACGAGACTAGTTTTATCTAGAGATTCCTGTATTCGTGGAAAATTTCGGTATTCTCTCGGTAGGATTGGCTTTGATTCGAAATTTTTTATTTTTCGGAAATTTTCGGATGGAAAGTCCAGGGAAATTTGAACGAATTTTTCTAAGGACCCAGATTTTTCATTTTTATATATAAAAATGATAGAAGAAATCCTTTCATTTCTATCGACAAATATTTATTTCTGGAGGAAACTTGATTGAATTTTTCTAAACGTTCAAATCTCCAATTTTTACTTAGAAAATAAACTTCCAAGGCAAACTGGTAAAAAATCTCGCTAAAAGTCCTCTCGTTCGATATGCGCAAATTCTTTTTTCCCCGGATGAGATTTAGGTGAATGCATACGTTCGTTTCGAAGCGAATTTAATTCTCCAAAGTACCATTTGTACGCCAGGAAAATTCACCCCTAATGCAACTACTAAATTCTACAGTCTCTCTGAACCGAGCCAAATCCCTCTTACCACCGCTGTGCTTAAAAGAACGAATGCTCAACGCGTTCGTGCAACTCGAAGCTGTTTGACGGTAATAAGATCGCCATTCATAAAGTAGCCTTTTCGTTAGGCGACTACACTCAGCCTCGTGGTCCAGGTTACTCTGTGTAACCTGTCAGCCCATAAACAGCGACATATTAGCAGCTCAACCTCGGGTTCACGCCCATATGGCACTGTTTCGTTGCTTTTATTTCGGCTACGTTCCCGTATACGACTTCATGAACCCTTCTGTGCTCGCTTTCACAGTTACACTCGCAAAACGCTTTAATCGCCTCGCCTCGCGATGCGTGATATCGAATTCTCGCGATTTTTTCTCCTGTCAGAAGCAACGATCGACGGAGGAGATCGTCTCGACGTGCGTGTCGGAATGAAGAAAAAAGAAGGTTTCTGGCGAGAACGGGAAGTTGAAGGCGTTATCGATGCAGAAAGTTCAGAGCTGGAGAACGTGAATGTGCAATATTAATAATTTCATCGAGATTAAACGATTCGACGGTGTTTGCCTTTCGTAGGAAGAATATTTGTTGTAAAGTAGCAATTGTTACACAGTGCAAGATAAATCGGTTATTTGGAAGATTTGGGATTCGGTGAATTCGTTTGAAAAATACAGTACTGTTTAAACTTGGAGACACATTGGGACCGGACTAATTTGTCCCAAAAAAGCGAATTTCAACAGGCAAAATCTGAACAACGTAAAAAATGAAGCTAAAAACGTATGTAATATTCGGAATTCGTTTGAAAAATACAGTACTGTTTAAACTTGGAGACACATTGGGACCGGACTAATTTGTTCCAAAAAAGCGAATTTCAACAGGCAAAATCTGAACAACGTAAAAAATGAAGCTAAAAACGTATGTAATATTCAGCCTTGGATACAAATCTGTGTTAAAGCATGCAAACAAAGCTAGCAATAAGTAAATAAACACGTATTTATATTCCGTTCTTCAGTATCTGTCCCAATTAACCGGAATCCACTGTATTTAGTGTAAAATTTGAGTGTTGCTTTAAATTTCGTTAATAACTATTTTGTTGCTTTTCCGAGTGTTTCTTATTTTTGTTTTCTATGTTTTTCTATTGTGTTGCATTCAGTTTTTCACCTGTTGTTTTCTTGGATAAATTATTGAATCAATATTTCGAGTGCAACAGTACAATGGTGTAATTGCATTAACAAGTCTTATCCCGTCCACAAATAGCCGAATATCTCAAACAATAGAAGCTCACCCGACCAAAGTACAGGTAATAAGTTAATCTCTTAAATAAGCAATACTTCCGGTCGACAGGGTCCGTCAGTCTTCTTCTTTCCCAATGAAGCCACTAACATGGCCAAGTCTACTACACGAATTGACGTGCCTCTGATAACTTTAGGAAATATTAACTATCTTCAGATTAGAATGCAGAGTGCTTAAAAAAAAAAAGAAGAATTGTAACACTTATACGGATGGTAAGGTTTTTAGAGAAGCAGAACTGATAAGATAATACGTGATGTGAACAAATGTATTTCGTCTTCGAAGAGTCTCCACTTGTTCACCGTCATTGTCAACAGATTCTTGGAATCTCCTCCAGGTGGTCTTCAGAACTCTGAGGTATATTTCTTTAACATTTTTTCCGAGCACTCTGTGCATCAACCCTTTGCACTCGAAGGAGGTTTTGGACCGGCAACTCTAGCTTATATCTGCGGTGAAATTTTCGAAAAGCGAAAGTTTCGTTTTGAAAAGAAAGATCGTTAATTGTTCAAGTTAATAATTTATCAGGACTTGAATTCTTCGTAGAAATTATTCGTGTTGCAGTGGAATCCAAAGGGTTACAATTTTTTCAAATGGAATTAATCGTTCAATCTTTCCTTTTATTTCCTACATAAAAATAGAGAAAGGACTGTACTAAAATGATCTCGAAGAAAATATTCCATCTCCTTCCATATTTTGAATAATTTGAAATTTTTTAAATTCAACAATCGTTCAATGTTTCTTTCTATAATATTCTCAATGAAACTCTCTCGCATCCTTCCATTTACTCCTACATCTATGAACACTCGAATCACTCGTAGAATTCCCACTTCAATTCCAGCCTGACAAAACACAACAAGCCTCTCTGCAACAAACTTTCTCTCCGATATCGCATTCGCCATATTTTCCCGTCAAACTGAAGAGTTACCTGTGCTCGAAGAAAAAAAAAACGGTTCGCCGTGAAAAGGGAGCGACGCAGCAACCAACGGAGGATCGTCGCGGAGAGTCTCATCAGCAGCATGTCGAGCAGAATGTTGCGGACCAACGGGCGTACAACGAGATCGTGTTCGGCAAGGGAAGGTGGAGCCGCAAACGTGGGACAGAGCATGAACGTGTTCTCCTCTCTTGGCCGAGACAAAAAGTACAAAAGTGTGTGCTTGCTCGCGTAGTTTACCTATGGCTCGACGCGGCAATAACGATGGTCGCCATATGGGCGACAGCCCGGGGGCCCGTAGAGAGCGCGCACCTTCCTCTCTCCTCTCTCTCTCTCTCTCTCTGCCTCTCTTTCGCTGGTTCGCCCTTATGCGGGCCAGATTTTATGGCCTAGGTACTACGTGTATGTGCGCGCAAAAGGGCCGCCGCCGACGCCGCACACCCAGCCTCCCCTTAGGCGGAACGATTCTGCAAAAACGTGGCGACGCGAGATCGCACGCGTGACTCATCGATAAATTCGACCTAGACCGCGCACCGCCAGTTCCCACGAGGAAATCTCCGCTCTCTCCCACCTAGCCGCGTGCCTCCTCTTCAGGCCACGATGTCGTACACGACGGAGAGCAGCCGAATGTTTCCAGCGGAATACCGTTTTCGGGGGAAATTTCGAGATATTTTCGTGCGAGACGGTTGTAGATCTTTGACTTTCGGGGGTTAACTGGTAATGTCGTCATGATAATGGTCGTCACTCTTGTGTCGATACGGTGAATGTTTGACACAATTTTGAGCGTTGATTGATTCGGATTTGAAGCGAAACGTCCATCGAGGAATTCTGATAATTCAAAGGGGAATACTGTTTTGAGGAAATGTGGAGACTTTTTGATTTATCGTGGTAGAATGTTGACAATTCTTAATTTATCTGGACTTAAAGGGAAAAATTGGTCGAGGAATTCTGTTTATACGAAGGGGAAATTTGGAGATTCAAATATTGGATTGAAGAGTATCTATGGGTGAACTTTGGTTTTCAGGGTTAATCGATGCTATCATCACTCTTGTGTTAATACCATGAAAATTTGAAGTGTATTTGAAAAAGGCCTAATTGTATAAATCTGTTTAATTTCTGTTACACTTTCAACCGAGACTAAACTGTATCTTAACTAAGACACAATTAATATCACCGACCAGACATATCCTCCTACATGTAATTATCATACATCATTGATTTATCATCGACGTTTTATCGACACTTCGCCGACATATAAAAATTATCCAGGTCGAGTGCTGGCTTGTTCCAACGTGGAACGTGTTAATTACGATTCGTTGATACGACGACGTTGACGTTTCGAAATTTCGAGTCCAGAAGGAAATTGATAAATTTCAAATTCTCTGCAAACCGAAAGAAATTCACGAGAAAGAAAAATCTGACGAAATTCGCAGGCAAAAGGAAAATTAACGAGAGAAACAAACCTGAGAAATTCACAGGTAAAAAAAACATTCACGAGAAAGAAAAATCTGACGAAATTCGCAGGCAAAAAGAAAAATTAACGAGAGAAAATTCGACGAAATTCGCAGGCAAGAGGGAAACGAACGAGAGTAAACGGAATCAAAGAAATTCGCAGGTAAAATGACAAACTAACAAGAGAGAAAGAAAATGAAGGAATAGAAGGAAACTCGCAGGTAAAATGACAAACTAACAAGAGAGAAAGAAAACGGAGGGAACGGAAGGAAATTCGCAGGCAAATCGCAAGCACGTGTCCGAGATCGATTGTTTCGCCGGGGATTTTACAGTAGTTTAAAGGTGCTCGAATGGCGGTAATTGGAAGGGCGCGTAAACGAGGTGCGAAGTGGCCATAAATCCGTCCATTAGCCTCGTTACAATGGACACACGGACACGCCGTGTTTTGTCGCGTTCGACGGGGCCAGGTCTCTAGAATAGATTTTTCGTCGATACGTGACGAATCGCGGCTACCGCGTATCGCGATAAACCTGGATTTCCTCGTGACGTACCACTCTATCGCTTTTCCTCCGATAATTTTATCGTATTTCCTCCCACATGTGGGATCCATCAATACGTCGGCCAGGTTCCGTGACCGACTAGAAATCCTCCAACATCGACACACGGCATTTAATTTGATAATTTATACCACAACCGTTGAAATTATTCCCTTTTGTTTCCGACGCTTCGGACTTTTCGACGTCATTCCGAGGTGTTTAATTTGCCATTTAAATGAACATTCGAAGAATACGGTAATTTGTGATTCCGTGAAGCGAACAGAATTTTTTCAGCCGAAAGTATGAAGTTTCTAATTAATTTATCATTTCTAGTTTTCGACAAGGCAGAAATTCAAAGATTTCACCGTAATTATGATTTTTCTTTATTCTCCTTTCACCAATTTTCCCCGATCTTTCTTCTAATCAATTTTTCTGTCATCACTGTCCACTTTTTCAGGGACTTACTTACAGAATCACAAAAGCGAAAGATGTTTCAATACAAGACTACACGAGCTTTCTACGAAAAAAATGTAGGAAGAAGTTGCGAAACGAGAATATTCTTTTTCATAAGAGTTAAAGATTGATCTAAATTTAAATGGGATGGGGCCTAATTATCGAATATAAAAATGACCGAAAGTGAGAAATTTCTACGGAGAAACGTCGTCCTCATCAGCGAAACGACACGTGTCTCAGGTGTGCAGGTTACCCAACGCATTTCGCGTAATGAAATGCGAGCGCGTGCATGTGCATTCGCGAGCGACTATTATTTAGAGAAATGATTTGCGTTCGCACGCTCGGCCGACAGATATTTCACGGGACGTGGACGTTTTTCAGCGAACCATCTGATTTTTGGACCGATCGCGTCTGTCAACCTACTCGTGATAATAAATCCGACGATGAATGCTGTTCGTGGAAAAGCGTGGCTCGATAGAAAACAGCCACTGCAATCGTTGCTTCGTGTTCCAAGTTAATGAAATTCACAGGAAAAATTTGTCCATACTACCGATGTATCGTGTGGCGTTGTCATCACTGCCACGACGAAATTAGGTGAAAAAAGAAGACGAAGTAAAATAATACGAATTGCAGTAAATTCTCCGCAAGTGTCAGACCGCAAGGAAGCTAAACCTGACACTTGTAGAGTCAGGGACTACGTTTTCAAGCCTCGCGCCTGCCTTTGTAGTTTCCCGAACGCAGACAAGGACAGCGAATAAAAGATAAGGATGAAACGTGAGTCGAGGCAAACAAGCGATTTAAATACCAACTTTTTTAATTTTACTTTTTTTCATCTGACTAAGTATTAATAAGTAGATGTTGTTCAAATTATATCGTGTTTGATATCATTTTCATCAGAAAAATCTCACCAACATGTTAAAAAAAATTTCAGATGAAAGAAAGTAAAATTAAAGAAATTATATTTTTCTATTATGAATTGTCGGGCCGTGAAATCTCGTAAAAGAAACCGAGTGGTGTAGCGTTACACGCTTGACTGACAGCGAGCGAGATAACATAGGCGCAGCAATGACGTAGACCTAGGCGTAAGACCATCTATACTGACACTTGTAGAATCCAAACTGACACTTGTGGAGAATTTACTGTAGTTAGGATTTTCAATTTTCGTGTATTGAGAAATCTGCTGGAACACTCTGCAAGGAAAAGAATCTTCGATATTAACCCTTTCGTGACGAGTGAAACACTTACAAAAAAAAAAAAAACACTACAGACAGAGAAATAACAAATGTTTGAAAAAAATCAGTCGGTAACGAAGGGTTAGCATATGTAGGTACTACATACAAAACACCCCCAAAAAAATATCACCCCCTGGAACAGTAAAAATAAAAAAAAGTACTTTTAAAAACAGACAAAATCTCACACAACCCCTAATTGCAACCTCTACTTCCCAAAATTCGCCAGAAATCCCCGAAAACACGAAAAACAACAAACGTCCCGATCCAGCAAATGAAAGTTTCACCAACGTTCGATTTTCCAACGGTGGCTCTAAAATCTCCGCAGAACGAACGCGGGCCGTCGAATCGGCCTCGGACAAAAGGTTAAAGGGATCGCGGTTACGCGTTCTGGGAAGGTGCGCGCTGCAAAATGCAGCCACGGTGTCGATGGATATTGGATATGGACTTGTGTGTGGGGTGGCTGCGCATCGTGCACGAGCTATGGGGTAGCAAAGCTAAGCCAGTAATGCAATAACTTGAATAGATGGCTATGCAGGCGGAAAGAACATAACCTATCCACCCCACTCGGACTCGTCCACCACCCCCTTTTCATCTCGTTTCCCCGTCGCTCTTTCGCCGAACCTTCTCTCTCTTTCCTCCCCCTCTTCGTTCCCTAAACACGTAGGTACATACGAATCGCGGTGCACGTAGAGCAGCTCGGACTGTGCCAGGAGGGTGAATCCAGCCGGGGTGGTTCGTTTCGAACCCTGCTCGCTACCAAAGTACCCCGAGAGCACAGTCGGTTACGTTAAAAGGCTTTTAATATGCGCGCTCGTTCGCGATTCGCTGTGCCCGGTATACATCGAGCTAGAATCGAAACGGTAGGTCTCGAAGGGTACTTTTTTCCCTCTCTTCTTTCCTTCTTTCTTTTTAATTAGTTCGCTCCGCCCTTTCGGTGGAGCTGGGCGATTCGCGAAATTGGATTTGAGGGTTTACGGTGATTATGAGTGCAGATCGTCTTTGCAGCGGTTCCATTGTTTTGTCGCGTTGGATAGGTACGTTGTTTTGTTAAGGTTTATGGGGATAATTTGTGGTTCGGTGGACTTGGTTTCTGTCGGACATGAAGTTTCGTTGGAATTTGTTTTAGCGTTCGTGTGAATGTAAGGAAGTTGAGGAATATGAGTTTTCTCGAATAAAACATTTCGAGGGTAGTATGAGATCGATCAAGTTGGATTTGAATAACTTTAGTGATCGATGATCGCAATTTTGGTGTGAATGTATCGAAGTCTAGGGAATATGAATATTTTTGATTAGTTTCAATTGACTGCAAAATGGAAATTGTAAAAATAGTACGAGGATCTCTGCGACAATTAACGATTACCAAAGCTGAGTATAGTATAAGTGTTTCGTACTATTTTCTACAGTGGGATTTAGGTCTAAACAAAAAATTAGCATCGAAAAGAAGATAGTAAAACGAAAATTGTAGAAGTATTATCTAGCGCGAGTATACAGGGTGTAGGAGATTGGCGTTTATTAATACCGTTTTCATAATTAGTTGCATGATACACATGGAAATGGTTCGTGCATGCTCGTTTAAACTACGCTACTGCAGCCACCCGTGAGTTACGCTTAGACGTATAAACTGATTGATTTTAATTGGGGTACAATGAGGACGATTTATGCGCGGGGAAGCGATGTAATTTTAACTCCCGTTTGGGCCGCGATATTGATTGCATGCGACCGTGTTTATCGTCCGAAAAGATAGTTCGTAATATTCAATAACTCTCGTTCAACTCGCGATAAACTCCAATTGTCCAAAAAATAGTCTGCCTAAAACTGTCCTAGAATAGAAACAAAATTAGACACAGTTACCAATTCACACTCCGACACGATATTCTTCCAAATAGAACGCAAAACTGGAAGGAAGAATGGAGATCTTCCAATGATCTACATTAGAATATTTAATCGCAGAAAAATATCGACGCGGGGTTGAATTTTTTACACTTCCTTTGCACACACTTTGCGTAAGTCGGAGAATCGCTCTTCTCATTCGGTGAAAGTTTCACTTATGAAAACTCTTCTTATGCAATTTCGAGATTTCTTCGTTTATCGTGGCAGAATATTCGCGAGTAAATTTTTAACATTTGACACAATTTAAGTCCTGACTTAAAGGGGGATACCATTTTCAGGAGATTTTCAGGTTTCTTTATGTAACACGGTAGAATTGCGATCTTTGATTTTGCGGACTAATTAGCCCTATCATCCCTCTTACGCCAACACTAAGAAAATTGAAAGTGTATTCAAATACAAAAATCACCACGTCCTCGATACAAAAAAAAAGACTCTCCGTATGATTTCACCAACGCAACAACCATTCTCCGCCGAAAACCAGACCGTACAACAAACCTCTCCATCTCGCATCGCTGACAACCCAAACTCCCCCAACTACCCCCCCAAAAAAAAAAGAAAAAAGAAGAGAAACAACCGAAAAAAAAGTAGGCAAGAATTAAACCCAAGAACGAGAGAGATCACGACACAGGCAAAAGTCATATTCCGACACACATTCGGTCGTTTACGGTCACGTGAAATCGGAGGCGAGCCGGATGAACGAAGGAGAGAAAAAAGGGGGATGGATCTCGACGTCATTCGGAGGGTTGTTGCACGAGCTTCTCTCACCGAGAGGGGCGAAACGGTAGTACACGCATACATCCGCGCCACATGATAGAGAGACAGAGAGAGAGAGAGAGAGAGACTGGGCATGCTCAGACGCACATATTACGGCGCACGTCAGTATTTAAACACGCTTGATGGGAAGGTGGTGCACGAGGGTGAAATCGGGTCCCCATTGTGCTCAGGTGTGAGGCGTGTGCGCGCAAAAGAGGGTGGACAGAGGGCCGACTAGGGGGCGAAGGGAAGAGAAGAGAAGGTACGTTGGGTACACGGGGTGGAGGGTAGAGATTTGCACACGCGGCACGAGCCGCTTCAACAAAGGGATGGAACAGATTGGAAGCCATTCATTCATTCGGTTGCCCTGTATTTTTTCCCCGTGTTTGACTGGGAGAGCATCGTCGACCACCCTCCTGCCGCTTTTCCCTTTCTCCTCCTCTCCCTTTTTCTTTTCTCTTTATCCACCACCCTATGTCGCGTTTCTGCGCCTACAGGTACGCTCGACTACTATTTCTCTTTCTATCCACCTCCCTTTGCTCTTCTTCCTTCCAACTTCGTTTTAGGTGGATGGACAGCAAGGTGATAGGTTTGGAGGTTCGGCTAATTGTCAGGTAGATTAGGTTCGAGTTAGACGGCCAGGCTTCTTTTCGACGGATCGGAGAGAGATTGCGGGGATGATGGGTCTTCGCGTGGTTTAACCACCTAACGCTCGTGCATAATCGTTCGTAAAAGGATTTTCTTTCGTCTTTTGTATCGAGTTGTACCTTCCATGGCGAGTTGCAGCATTGCGAATTATGAGAAAGTTATTTCTTTACATCTGGAAAATGATTGAAATAGAATTGATCATTTTTGGCATATCAAGTTGAGAAAAATGTGAACTTGAGGGGTTAATGACCAATTGCGGAACGATTGTATTTTATTCGAGTGGAGAAAAGTGAAATTCTAAGAAATTTCATTTATACCAGTTGTTTCAAAAATAATCGTATGTGAATCGTATCGCACATAGAAGATACATTGCACGTTAATACACACTTCGTTCTTTCCAAGATATCACATTTACCCAAGCAGCTCTAAATCGAATCTAACATAAACGCTACAATTGCAGCGAACCTACTGATTCGTCTTATTCCCTCTGAGTTGCACTTAAATTGGGCTCTACAATTGCAGCGAACCTAGTTTCCCTATTTTCAAATTATCAATTATTCCCTCCGAGTTGCTCTTAAATTGCTCAGATCTCGAAATCTCGAGAAAAATTAGTATACTTCGTAGAAACATTTCCTCAACCCCTCGAACAGAATAATGTCTTTCTTCAAAATTTCTTCGTACGATCAAAAAAGATGTGAGATATTTCAGGAAACGCCGTGTGTATCGCGAGATAACTCGTTCGTTTCTTCACTGGAGAATAGGTTACCTATTCGTCACTCCTCGCGCAGTACCTCGCTCAAATGGGTCGTCTATTAATCATTCCCAACGTCTCCGAGGTACGTACTTCTTGCAATTTCATAAAACTCGTACACGACTGGACACGAGCTGAAACTTCTCTATTCCAACTCGGCGGAATAATGGATTTTGGCAATACTGTCCGCGCAACCAACGATAAATACGCACGACAATGAGTCCGTGGAAGACTTGGTCGCGGTGGATTCGGACTTCACCATTGGCCCGTGTTTGACCTCACGAAAATCAATATCTGTCGGCAAACTTAAGTGCGTTCGAGGGGCTGTACCTTTTGATATTTCGTATCCAAAACGGAACGCACGCTGGCCTCTTCGAGAGATTCCTACACACACGCTGTTGTTCGATTATTTCCTCAACACTTTCCAAACCGAGACTCTATGTTATATCGATCTGATTTATCGATCCTCCCCCCGTTTCGATTCCTGAGAAAAGTTGCTAACGCTTTTTTCCAAGAATTTTTCGATATCACGAGAGACACCTTGCGAACACCTGCTTCGAGATCATTCGAATGTTTCACGTTTGTTTAATGTTCAGGATGACGCTTTTTTCTTTGTTTTTCCATAAGAGAAGCTTTATGCACTCGGAGATCTTTTTTCTTTTTTGTCACTTAAGTCGCCTCTTTCTTGATCGCGTAAATATTTTACAAGTATCAGTTTTTTCTCGTTTCTCTGGAACTTCTGCCGTAATTTTAGTTTTCCTCGCTTAAACGATCGCCTTTTTATTTTTAATACAAATATTGCATTTCTTCCACGAGTGGAAATCTTCTTTGGAATTTCTTCCATAATTTTTCGCAAAATACTTTAGTTTTCCTGATTTAAATGACCGTCCTCTTCTTAAACATTCTATTTTTCCCACGTTTGAAAATCTGAATCTTTTCTCATTTCTTTGGAATTCCTTCCACAACTTTCCGCCAAGTATTTTACTTTTCCTCATTTAAATCACCGCCATTTTCTCGATAGCGCAAAAATTCAATTCTTCCCACGTTTGGAAATCCGAATCTTTTCTCACTTTTTTTTCAAATTCATTCCATAACTTCTAGCAAAGTATCACATATTGTCTTTAAACGTGCCACCCTGTATCTTTACTCTAACCCTGTCGTACCGCATCGAAATTTTCCTCCCTTTTCTTTTCTTCAAGTTGTTAAGATGCATGTGAAAGTTGGTATAAAAATAGGTTTATTAATTACGTTCCTGTGTACACGTACAATTAAGTTAGGAGGCTTAAATTAGGCAGAAGGAGAAGAGAGAGAGAGAGAGAGATCTAAAGGCATCTTTATGCTCCTGACGTGATAAAAACGTAGCGTAGACGTGAGATCGAGTTGCCTGGTTAAAATAAGAGAACAGATGAAAGGATGTTGTGGCCGACAAAGGAAATCAAGTAAAAAACGATAGCGCTATCGGGCGGATTGAAACTCGGCGAAGGTGAGCCCACTCGGGTAAATAAAAATTATCATTAAGCTTGTAACACCGTACACCTTGTTGTAATATTCTCTTTCGTAAACAAATGATCGCTGATCAAAGTGGGCCAGCCGATCGAATACGATACAAGAAGAAACAAAGCTCGATGATTAATAATTCGTACTCTTCCAAAGAATTTCTTCTTCGTTTCAAGGATAGAAGAATTTTGCGACAGAACGTTGAAGAAACTTGAACAAACAGTCTGAAACCTCGAAGACTGAAATTCGAATTTCACACTTTGAAACTTCGACAACTTTTCAGCCTGTAATCTTCAAGTCGGAAAATTGAAGGAATTTGCAGAGAGAGAATCGGAAACCTCGAAGACTAAAATTTCAATTGCAGACTTTGAAACTTCGACAACTTTCCGATCGGTAATTTTCACGTTAGAAAATTGAAGGAATTCGTAGAGAAAGAATCCAAAGAATCAAATTTCACACTTTGAAACCTCAAGCCTAAGAATTCAGAACTTTTCCATTTATAATCTCCAAGTGGAAGGAATTGGTAGAACGAAATTCTAACAGATCGAAGCTGAAGAATGCTTCAAGACTAAAATTCGAATTTCACACTTCGAAACTTGGACAACTTTTCAATCAACAATCTTCAAGTCCCACAACTCAAAACTCGAAACTTTCCTACCTCTCCTTAGCTCTCTAATTAAATTTCATCCCTCGTTACCCAATCTCAAAAACCCTAAAAAAAGAAACAAAAATAATTCTTCTATCCCCTGAAACGTGAGAATTGAAAAACGACGTGGATCTTTCTTTTCGAAAAGTGGACGATTTATCGAGATCTTCTCGGTTTCGAAAGAAGGGTCAGACATGTTCTTCAAGGTACGCATCGAGGAGAGCTCTCGGGGTTCGCCGCTGATTGAACGCGTCAATTCACGTTAAAAGAGGAGAATGGCTGTAGGAGAATTAACCAGCGACGGGGTCGTGACGGAATTGACTTTATCACGGATCTAAATTCGGCCTCCTCTCTCTCTCTCTCTCTCTATCTCTCGTGACTCACAATTCCCTCCATCGAAATATGTGGGTCCACGTGGTACCTGATCAAAGGTTACACACGCTAGTTGCTAGTCGCACAGCCACCTTTTAACCGTAGGTGGAGCAGCACACGTATCGTTCTTTAACGAGCATGCGGGCTCAACGCTGGAAATTCCGCTCGATTTAACCGTAATTGTTTAATTGAAGATCCTCCTCGCCGAGACGCTACGACGGCTAATTGCTGACGTGAACACGCCACGCTCTCTGACGCGGATGAACCTGAAACATTCGCGAGAAATGACGTTTAGTGTTTCGTGCTTGGACACAGCCAATCGTGTCAACGATTTTTACTTTTTCCACCAATCTGGCAATATTTTTTACCGGGTTCTTTGGAAGGTTCCTAAGGATACTTGGTATAATATCCTTTTGGATACTAAACGCATTTTTTTTTTTTCGTAGTTTTATAATTAGGGTAGTCTTGTATATCAGCCAGATTTTTTTCTTCCCTTTAAGTTTAAGTTTCGGTGGAATATAATTTGTTGTAAAAGTTTCTTGGAATTTTCTCTTTTCAATTGTTAGCGTAATATTTTAGAGGGCTTGTTACGGTGTTCAGTATTTATCATACTTGCGACAGATGCAGGAAAATATTGTCCAAAATATTAGGAAGATCGAAGAAACAATTGTCGCATGGAAAAATTGAGATGATAATCTCTGTATTAGACTATCTACTATATTTGTAGGACTGAATGTTTCGTCACTTTAGACAAGAAAGATAATAACTTTATTCCAGTGGAAGCTCGAAACGCGTGCAAATTACAATGAAACGCGTAACTGAGCGAGGAGGATCGTAACGACGTTCTCAATTAGCGAAACCCACTGTGGCAAATAAACACACGGTGCAGCATTTAAAACAGCTAAGAATACGCCTAATATCTTGCCAATTTGTCACCACAAGGATAATTGTGAAATTTCCTGATTTAGGAAATTTGCCTCTGGATCGTCTTGGTAACTAGAAAATTCGTCTCTAAACTGTCGGAACGCTATTTTCCGTTGTAATAAGAATACACGAACGTCGAACACGGAGAAGATTTATCCTCGGCCCGTTCCAATCTTCTTCCCTCCTAACTCAACCAGCACCCTCGCTATAAACTTCGCGAATTCCTCAAACTACGAATCTTAAAACTCCAAGCGGCGAACGAATCACGCTCCCATTCCGAGAATACAATAGGGAAAAAGATGGAACTCGATCGTAATCATGACCTATTGATGCAAATTCGAAAGAAAGAGAGAGAGAGAAAAAGTAAGAAAAATCGTGCTCTGAATGGTATTAATAAATGTATTTTATCTTCAAAGAATCTCCACTTGTTAACACGTTCTTCTGTCGCAACGAAACAAAAGAAGAAAATACAGTTATTCGCTATACTTTCATTTTGTTTTATCGCAAATATTGAAATTAAAAAAAAAATTAAACTCGAATGTGTGCATCGGTGTCTCTGAAGAGCTTAAAAATACTGAAAAAGATTAATATCGATATTTTTTTCAGTTATCCCACATCTATTGAAATTTAAAAAGAAACTTAAACTGAAAGATATGTATCAGTGTCTCTGAAGAGGTTAGAAGGACTGAAAATATTGAAGAAGATGAAAATGGAGATTTTTCGAGTTATCCCTTTACCATTGATTAAACTGCCATAGCATAAATTCTCTGCGTAAGTGTTAACATTTTTTTCAAGCACCCTGTAGTTTTATTCAAGGAGGTCCCGGTGTTCCCCGCCGTGCGAAATCGCCTCGACGAGCGATCCGGATCTGCTCGGACTGGCAATCGGTCTTACGGGGGTGAAAATCGTGGCACGTGACCCGCGGGTACTCGCTCACAGGGGGAACCTGGCCCTCTTCTCTACGAGTTACCTTTACTGCGTTTACTATTCTCCATTGTGCACGACTACCATACGGGACCGTGCAAAGGAGGCTGCCAGAGAGATCGTGTGAGTCATCCGTGCCGAGCTGCTCCCATTGGCGTAGAATAACCCAGAAATATATGTGCTTATCGTTCGGGCCATTTCACGTTCGATAGCAGCTGAAATCATATAGATGTTCGTTATTAAACCAGAAACCAATGCCGGTATACCGATGAATGTTTAAAAAGTATTTTCAAAAAATTCTATTTCACCTCTTATTCTAGAAAATGAGTAAGAATTATAACCAATAATTCCTCGATGAATAAATCATCGTGTCCTATGTATTGGCTAACCAACGGCCAGTTAACTCGTCTTACACAGTTAACAGGTTAATTACCCTATTAACCAAAGTATCGTACTATCAATCTACTATTTTCTAAAGAAAATATCTCTTTACACATTGGCATAAGAAAAATTCACTTGTATCGCTAAAAAGACATCTTTCCTTCTTTGTTCGGTTAAACGTAACCGTCGTAAAAAAGACATTATCCCCATGCTCGAACATACAGATACATCTCTTGTCGTCGTTCGATCAAAAAAAACAGAAAGAAAGAAAAAGAATCCCCTTTTTTCACACTTTTTAAAAAATTTCCCATACGAAGTGAAGGGAATCGGTGTGAAAGAAATCTACTCCAACGAAAGTCAATGTTGATTATATCGAGCTCGTGAAATTTCGTATAGAGCGCCCGCATCCAGCATGATCGGTACCGGTAGCGACGAATTAATTCGATTTAACGTCGCCGCGTGTAAAGAGCGGTGTGTGACCGAGTGAACAGGCCACTGTGGTGAAGAAGAGAGAGAGGTTCTTTAACGATCGCGCTATGATCGCGTAGAAGGAACGCACACGTCGGTGACCAAGGGTCGTTTTATCTCGCAATGGAACAAAGGAAATCGTTACGCGGACGACAGGGATTCTCGGCCGTGGAGTCGCAATATCGAGGAAGCTCCGCGACGGAACGACCATTTAAAATGAAATACAATTCCTGGCCTCCGCGAAGTGGCGACACGACGTTCCACAGACCTTCTGGAAAATGGAACTCGTAAAAAGATTTCTCTTTCCTTCTTTCTTCCTTTTTTTTTCTTCTTCTTCCAGACTGTTTCGAGAGGGAGGAATTTTCTTCTCGGTGAATTTTGTCCGGGGTGAGACGTGAAGAGACGTGTTGGAGATCTGTAAAAGGAACGACGACGTCGCGTGAATGGTTTGATAAAACTGTGGTTCGTTCCAGATTTCTTTTGGAGAATATCTTTCTCGCAGTTTCTATTCTTTGTTTGGAAAAAAAGAACTAACGTTTGAACACCGAGCATCGAATATGAATTTCTTCTTTCTTTTTTTTCCGCGGTTCCAATTATGGTTAATCGTTAAACGATGAAGCCTTGTTTTATCAGTCAGAACATTTTACCATCTTACTATTGTTACGAATAGAAATTTCGTCGTAGAATCTCATTCTTCGCTTCTTCGAACTTCCCAAATACAATAAATTTCTTGATTTCTTCGAATTTAACAATTTTCATGATCTCCTTCAATTTCAACACGCTTCGCCATTTAAAACTCAAACAACAGTTTCTCTATTATATATTTTTAAATTGTTTCAGATTTTCATCAAAATTTCTTCAATTTCTTTCACATATGATAATTTTTAATTTCTTCCAATTTCCCAAATGGAATAAATTTCTTCGTTTCTTCCAAGGCCCATAAGACATCGTTTAAAAATTGAACAACAGTTTCTCTCTTCAAATTTTCATAAAAGTGTATTCAATCTTTAGAACGACTTATACGTGCAAGTCTATATTTCTAAAGGGGCAGAAAATTCGGCGAAAATCCTCCTCTACCTACGTCACTGTGCCCCAAGCCTCGATGCATCAGTCCGGCTTGCATCTGTATGTATTTACGCTGGGGGGAGCCCCTATGTGACATCATCCCCCTCCATACGTGCGGCCGATTCGTTTCGCTGGCTGACTTCTGTCGCCTAACTCGAAAACACCCCTGGACCATGCCACCTCCCTTTACCTTTAATCTTTATCAATCCATCCAGCCGAGTCGGAATCGAACCAAGGAACGGACGGCGCCGCGCATTATTCACGCCCGATAGCTCCTCAACCCTCCGCGCTCGTCCTTCGAGCTTTGCCCTCCACCACCGATGCCACATCACCCCTTCTCCTTCTCATCCCCTACCCCTGGCTAAATGCTTTCCTCAAGTTCACCACCGCGCTCGCTCTTACGCGACTCGACTCGACTCGATTCGCGAGGAGTCGTCTGATGATGCACTCGTGAAGAGAGCGATCAGATCACACGTTTTCGTCCAGATTTCTTGGTTAGAGGAATTTTTTTCACGTATATACAGATGTACCGTTTCTGTGGTTAGATGGCGTAGCTTGATATTCACGGTGTTGTCAATTTTACGGTATACAGCAGTTTGAAAGTTTGTTCACCTGTGAAAGGATTAGTAATTGTACAGTACAGAGATGTGAATTTCTTAGATTTTATCTATAGATACAATGGAAGAGCACGTATTTCAGAGATTTTCCATGAAAATTTGGTATATCACATTTTGCTAACTTAAACGAAAGTTAAACTTACTTTAGCGCCTGAATATTTTTAGGAGTAACTGTTTCTCTGTTAACCTATTTTAACGTCTAAATTATTCTTTTGGTTTTTAAGTAGCAGAAAAAGTGAAAATTTACGAAAAATGTTTGTAGACTTCGAGAATTGGACCTCGTATTCGTTCAGTTTTTAAAGATGTGCTATTAGTTAGAAACCTGTAGTGACCATATTGTACGACACCTACTACTCGTTTATAGGGTATAATACCGGTGTTTCGAGCAGAAATAGGCGTACAGGTAGGTGGAGTTTCGTAGTACACGGACAACCAATGAACGTCGTACCTGTTAATCATCATTCGTCTTCGTTTCTATACCTCAGGTAGAGATAGGTAGATTTGCAAGGTATAGGAGAACTTGGATGTATTGTGATTAGTGTAATATGTCTAACATTCGTCAACTTTACCTCCGTACTGAAAATTTCAAAGTTCGAAATTGATAGTTTATAATTTTTCTTCTATTCGAACGATTGATTTTATTGAAATTTGATCAACCTCTTATTAGCATAAAATTACGTTACACCAATGTACGGTGTTACAATTATCAATGTTTACACGATGCTAATTTAAAATTCTTGCATTCGATTCAATTGATTTTCTCGTTAGTGAAAAAAGCGATTCTAAAAATTTTTAAATACCTGCTTCTCTGGTGTCAACGTGTTTGTTTTCTGCTATGTTAAAGATTTGCAAAATTGAGTAATATACTATCAATTTAAATATCGCAATAATGTATTTGTTTCGATATATACTCGCGCCAAGGAACTTTGAATAAATTCGTAGAAAAACACGACTTCCGGCCATTAAGTTGTTTTACGCAGTCGTTTCGCAATTACGCGTTCCTAAAGGCATCCACATCGTCTCGTTTATGTGGCCTTCTGGTGACGAAGCCTGAATCGTATTTCCACCAATCAAACACGCGATAAGCGGTAAACGAGTATTTCAGGAACGCACTTAGAAACTGCCAATGGCAAAACTTTTGCAAATTTTATTCATCACGTTCCTTCTATTTTCTACATATTATCCTCGTTGAAAGTCAGATATTCCGTGAAATGTGAGAAATTGTACGGTAGAAAGAATTTAAAGGTAGCTTTTGGATAAGCAAGATTAAATTGAGTGAAATTGGAAAAATTGATAAATATGACTGTGGAAACGGACCTATCAGCGTTTCGCAAGTGCGACCCGTGATTCCTTGCGCGTTGGAGTTCAGATCAAGGTTTTCTGATCGGTCGTCGTAGTTTGAGGAGGTGAAGAGTGTGGCGGTGCTTTACGCGAAATTCTTTATGAGATCTTACATTTAACGGTTGGCTCCTGAATTTCTTTCGCAGCCGTAAGTACGAGAGCTCGATTATCTCACGCCGTAGGATCTCTTCGAGACTTATACTATTGCGACGTATATACACGAGAAGTTGAGACGATTCCAGACGAACGTCAGTCTTTCTGTCCCCGTCGATACCAAAATGTCTAATATAGCATAATCTATTATAGAAGGTAGAAAGTATCGTAAACAAATACGTAGCATCGTTCGACTTTGCGATTTTTATCGCATCTTGCTTTGGATCTAGTATCTTCGAGGCTACACCCCATCCTCGATCATCGTCGCCGAATTAATACCTAACCCTCAATAGCCCATTGTCAAGCAGCTTCAAGGTATTCCTAGACCCCACCGATGATTCGACTACTAACCACGGAATAATTTGCCCATGTTTTCGCTCACTTTTCTCTTGTTCATAAATAAACGCATTTTAACCAGATTGTTGAACCATATTATTGCTCTGATGCATAATTGTTATTTTTGTCTTACATGTAGCAGTTTCATCTATCATACACTATACATATTTAATAGCATTCTGTGCTGTAGTAACGATTTTTCTCAGTAAAATATCATTAGTTTCGATCTTTAGGTTGAATATATTCGTAAAATTAGAATATTATTTTTCTTTAAATAAAATTAGTCATATATGTACGTATGTATATATATATATATATATGTGTATACACATATGCGCACACACAGACGTATATACATATATGTGCTTTTTTTAAATCTCTAATAATACA
>NW_017100161.1:288895-294809 GCF_001263275.1 Habropoda laboriosa | reverse complement strand
TTAATACTTTACATGTGATTCTGCTTATGTAGAGGAATTGACAGTGTTACATAATAAATGTGAATTTTTTAAGATAAATGTCAGCTAATTTTTGAGGAATAGATGAAGCATTTTTAATATGTTTTCATTAAATATTTGATAATCAAAATTTATAGTTCATCTAACAACATTAACATAATAATGATTTAATTGTAACATTAATATCCTTCTGTTTATCTAACTTTTAGATGTCAGCCGCAACAACACATAAATACCGTTACAAAAATGTGGGCTTGGACTCACAGGAGTTAAGACGGCGTAGAGAAGAGGAAGGTGTTCAGTTAAGGAAACAGAAAAGGGAGCAGCAATTATCAAAGAGACGCAATGTTCCTAATATGGTTGCTGATGATGACACTGTTGGAACAGATGAATCTGCGTTTCCTGCACCACAATCGGTAAAGTCAGACTCGTGAATATGAAAATAATAATGCTAAAGGACTTACACATTGAACTAAAAATGTTTATAATCATAAAATTGTAATGTAAAATATTTTCTTTTATTTTACAGAAAATTCCTCCCATAATAGTTGAAATGGTGGACGAATTATATAGTCCTAACCCAGAAGATCAATTGGCAGCTACACAGAAGTTTAGGAAAATGTTGTCTAGGGAACCAAATCCACCAATAGAGGAAGTTGTAGAGACAGGGATTGTACCTAAATTCGTTGAATTTTTACAGGATAATTCAAACTGCACTCTGCAGGTTAATAGATCAAAGATTGCTCCCAAAATGTACAATATACTTTTACATGTAACATGTAATAGATATAAAATATCTGTAATCATTTCAGTTTGAAGCTGCTTGGGCTTTAACAAATATTGCGAGTGGAACATCTGAACAAACGCATGTAGTGATAAAGGCGGGAGCTATACCCATCTTTATATCATTACTTAGTTCCGAATATGAAGATGTTCAGGAACAAGCAGTTTGGGCATTGGGCAATATTGCAGGAGATAGTCCTGCATGTAGAGATCACGTGTTAGAAAATGGAATTCTGCCTCCTCTCTTGCAGTAAGTTTTTGCACAATTCATCATTTTCTAGATTTCATTCAAATACCTCAAAATTAATTTCTTTTTCATTTCAGAATTCTTTCTAAAGCAACGCGCTTGTCGATGACACGCAACGCGGTATGGGCATTATCGAACCTTTGTCGAGGAAAATCTCCAACACCGGATTTCGCAAAAGTCGCACCTTGTTTACCAGTTTTAGCTCATCTTCTTAACCATAACGATAGCGACGTTCTTGCCGATGCTTGTTGGGCTCTTTCCTACTTAAGCGATGGACCGAACGAAAAAATTCAGTCGGTCATCGATGCAGGTGTATGTAGGCGTCTGGTAGAATTACTCATGTAGGTGCATTTATGAGTTACATCTGTGATTCAATTTAAACGCATTACAATAATGAAAAACAACAAATTTTAGGCATCAGCAGCACAATGTTATCAGTGCTGCTCTTCGAGCAGTGGGTAATATAGTTACAGGTGACGATGTACAAACGCAAATCGTTTTGAACTGTTCTGCGCTACAATGTTTGTATCATTTATTAAATGCACCGCGAGAAACAATTCGCAAAGAAGCTTGCTGGACAATCTCTAACATCACAGCAGGAAATCCTCAGCAAATTCAAGTTCGTATATGCTTCGTAAAAGCATACTTTTTAGCGATGAAATGTGTTCTTATTAAAAACACAGATGGATTTCTTTTGAACAGGCTGTCATTGATGCCGGCATATTCCCCGTCTTAATTGATATTTTGGCAAAAGCCGAATTCAAGACCCGGAAAGAAGCGGCATGGGCGATCACTAACGCTACGAGCGGTGGTTCACCTGAACAAATACGTTATCTTGTTACAGAAAGATGCATTCCACCGTTATGCGATTTATTAACAGTAATGGATCCTAAAATTGTTCAAGTAGCATTGAATGGTTTAGAAAATATTTTGCGTCTAGGAGAACAAGACGCTGCCGCGAATAATGGAATCAATCACTATGCGGTATTAATCGAAGAATGTTTCGGTAAGTAAAAATTCAGAGGAGATAAAACGCTTGGCTCAAATTTTCATGAAACAGGTTCACCATAAAATGATATTGGGATGTTTTAGGCCTAAACAAAATAGAGTTTTTGCAATCTCACCAAAATATAGAAATCTATCAGAAGGCCTTCGATATAATCGAACGATACTTCGGTTCCGAAGAAGAGGATACGCGAGTCGTACCCACCATTGATGCGCAAGGACAACAATTTCAATTCAGAGCGCCCGATTCATCCCAGCTACCAGTCCAAGGCTTTGACTTTTAATCGATTAGTTCTAATCGAACCTACGAATGTATCACCTGGTTCAATCTTGTTTCGTTCGTTACGTTTTCAACTATTCCTCGTGAAAGAGACAATCTCAGAAATGAAAAAAAAAAACACAAAAAAACAAAAAAAGAATCGGTCAAATGCAGAAAAGTGGTATATTTATATACATATACTTTGAATTCGTTTGTATCGAACAGGAATATCAGTAAAGAAAAATCTTGAAGTGATCAATTTTTTGCTCGACGATAAAGATGAGTAAAATGTTTATACGCAGTTATTTTAAGTGGTTTTCTCTTATTATTTTAGCTACATCATACGCATCGTTCTAAGTTTACTACAAAAACAAAAAAAAAAATGCAATTGTGTTTCTCACGAACCTATGTCAAATTGTAACAATGCTTTTATTTTTTTAAGCTTTGAAACAATTCGTGTAGGTACGTAATTCGAACTCATAACATAAACCGTATTTAGTATGAAACTTTTAGTTTATTGAAATTAACAAAGTAAACATCTTAGTACTTAAGTAGAAACAGATAAGTACGGAAACAATGATCAGGACGATTTACTATTGGGGTAGACCTATACCTCAAACGACGTATGACTGACTCAGAATTACGAAAAACTTGCACAACTGGCAAGACACTAACGACTGAAGTACGCGACAACGTAGCCAACACGGACAACATTACGCAACGCGTTACTCACACCCTTACTACATTAGGTAGGAACATGACCAATTAAACTTTTTTACTGTAAATACGTATTTTGTAATTTTAAGGCTATTCTATACAGAGTGCCCTTAAAAAAGGAAGCAACACACTTAATATAATTGCTTGAATTATGAAATTCTAATAGATTTCTTCGCTGGTATGAAGCATTAAATTTAATTGTTCATCTAATTATGTTTAAAATTTTATATTGCTGTAAAAAATATTTTTATTTAAGACCATCAAAGTCAAAGTTACAATAATAAATGTTTTAAAAATGCGTTTACATTTTGTTCTTCGAACAGAATTTTGCGCGCGTATCAAGAAGACCGACCGTATTTGCAATTGTACAGCACATTAAATTTTGGACATTCTGTATAAAAGGTCTGTGACTGTATAAAATGTATTTATTATTTAGGTTTGACGGTACCATGCTATATTATGCAAGATATATATAAATATATATAAATATATGTATTACCTACTTTTAGTTACGGACATGAATTAATACGACAGAGGAGGACTGTATTATAAGAACCCCGTAAGTGACCACCTTGCCAATACGATACTTTAACAAGGTGCGTACTTACGAGAACTTGTTGCCAATTTATAAAATGCTTACCAAATAGGATATAAGCATATTGAAAAAGTTTTTTGCCATTTTATGTTGTGCACGCTATTCTTAAATAAATATTGATGAAAATATTTTGAAATTTTATTATTGAGGAAATTGTACAAAGATTTATTTTTAGAGGTTTACCAATCAACTTGTTAGATCTTCCTCAAATGTATATCTAAATGTCTCTCTTTATGTAAGCTGTCAAATTTTGATACGAAATAATTCTGATAATTTTATAATTTATTTCATCCATATACAATTGCAAAATGAAAAATTAATGGATGAAGTTCTTTAAAGTTATTTTGTAGTTTTGCAAAGGAGAAACTGTGCGTCAAGAATATATTTCATGTTCTTTACGATATAATTAATATTAAAAGAAAAAAATTGTTTTTCTGCCGATGAGATTACATTTGTGATGCAATATAAAAGAAACGCATTGTAAATTGGCAATGTAAGACATGAATAACAATACGTGGACGAGGACGGACATGTTACACTATTAAGATACAAACACGGTATGACATGTACGAAGTGAACTTATTCATTGTATTTTATTTTAAAGCTGTATAAACATGTCATTTAAGAGCATAACTGGAATAATGCCAGGGACATCAATCTGGTTGTTATATTTTTTGAAAATTTGTAGTAACTGCCAAATCATCATTGGAAATCTTTATCTAAAAATGTTGATTTTCTGTACTGTCATTTGACATAACAAAATAAAGTTGAATATTAATACACACAAATTTTTATTTACTTAATATTATTCAATACATAAATAATATAAATACTGCATATAATGCTTCACATTAGTAAAGTCAAACATGTTACTTCTCATATTTGTAAACTATCATATTATCAAAATATTGTGCTAGTTAATTACAAAGAATCACAGTTTATTATCTGCAGAAAAAGAACATTCTGCAGAATTGAAATTCATGCCAGATTCTGGTAAGACTGGTACTATAATTCCATCTGTGAGTCTAGTTATTAATGGATCTAAAATATCCTTATCTATGTGAGATGATAATCTCTTAAATATTTGCTTTTCAATAAACTCTAATTCCCTTTGTGCTGATTTGTACCCATCAACAATCACTGTTATTATATATACAGCATACTCAACTAAAGGCTTTTCTCTATCACAGAAATTGTGAAATGCTTTTATGGCCTCTGTGTTTATGCTCAACAGATCCTGTACTATCTAGAAAACATTTCTTCTTAATAGAATAACTGCTTTTAAGTCCAACATATATTTTTATTTAAAAAAAAAAACAAAATCATGTAAATACTCACTACTGACTTCTTTTCTATGATTTTCATTTTTAAATTATGAATGGTTTGTCCAACATCCTTTGGAAAGTCTTTTGGTGTTAATATTAAATAATCATTGCTACCTAAAATTGTACCACTCAGCTGTCCAAGTAATTGAGCTAAGCAATTCAAGGTGTCAGTTTCATTTCCAAATAAAATGACAATTGTAGGCTTTGTAGGAAATAAATTTACATTGTATATTCCAGATGATATATCATTCCAAATGGTGGCCTTTTGATTATGAAATCGGTTCTGAATTGTTTCCATTGATTTATCTAATATCTTATCTATTTCAACTAAATTTAATTTTTTTGAAGAACTACTTTCTATTTCAGTTTTTTTATCTATTTCATCTTCGTGAAGTACTTCTTGTACACATAGGAAAACAATAAGAGAGATAATACAGATAGCAATACATAAAGGCAAGTAATATTTTATAGATCCTTTAGCAGGTTGACTTTGTACTCTGTGTGAATTAGATGAACTATTAGCAGGAGTAACAAACCGGCTTCTATTTGAACTATTAAAGCTTCGTTTATGTATTGTACTAGAGGAATTGCGTGAAGTATTAAAAGAGTCTATGCAGAAACTATTTGATAATGTATTTGCACTACTGTCTACATTATCACTGTCTTCATCATCCTCATCATCTTCATCATCTTCATCATCAGTATATGGAACATCAGTGTTAGAAATATTAAATTCTTGACTTTGTCGCTTAGTGTTGTACATAGTTGTTTTTAACAATAAATTTTCAGAATTTTTAGAAACATAAGTACTGTTTGGTTCAGTTATACTAATGTCTCTTATAGGCCGGCGTGCCTTAGGAATAGGTGGTATAAAATATTTTATTTGATTATTTGGCTGAAAAGAAGTGTTAGGTCAATGTAATTGTACAGCAAAATTTTAAATACATATTCAATATTTAGTTAAA
>NW_017100161.1:286470-288786 GCF_001263275.1 Habropoda laboriosa | reverse complement strand
ATAATTAATATTTAAATAAAGCAACAGAAATATAATAATAAAAGTTACGTGGTAATGATACAATGCCTGTGATGAGTTGAAATTAACTGAATGGCATAGATGATACGGTGTTATTTATATTATTATTGATGTTGAAGGATCATCTGCTTCGGGTGATGAATTTAAGAATTTAAGAATTTCCTATTTCAATTTTTCGAACTACGGCCAACCAGGGGTTTCACTATATATTGTGATCGATAAAATTGATAGAACATTCCCAATGTAGTATTTGGAAAGAGTACTCAAAGTTTTTAAATTTAAAAGTGCATTACTAACTCATGATTTTAATTCGTACACAGCGATACTTTTCAGGAGAACCATTTGTTTAAAGTTAATTTAGTCTATACATTTAAAGTTTCTACATGCACCGTCTTACAGTTACTCATAATGCAGTTTTATGCACATAACCTATACAAAATATTGTATTGCACAAAAATAAGTTGCACATAGGTAGAATGTACTGGTTTTGTTATATTCTAAGTAATATATAAAGTAATTTTAGTTTGTATTGGTAAGCCTTGAACTATAATTATTCACGTGGTAAAACAAAAACCAAGGTGATTAGTGATAGAGGAATTACTTACATGTAAACAAAAATGATTATAATCACATGCAAATAGATCAGTAACGATTATTCAGTCTTCTCATTTTAAAAATGGCTTATAAATTAAATCATTAAAAATCAATTAGAATTTAGATTTAGTAGAATCTCCTATGGTATTGGCAAACGATTACTAAACGATTATAAAAACGCCATACAATCTGAAACGGTCAAGTAGGAAAATATTATACAAACGATAATCTTATGACATATTAAATTATCATTCCACAAATTTAAAATGTTAGTGTCTAGTATTACTAGATATTATTAATATCAGGTTTATCAAGTAAGTAATTAAAGTATTACCATTTCATGATCCCTGTCTTCTTTATTTTACATATTGCTATTACATACATATATTGCTATAGTATTACATATATTAAACTACCACAAATGAGATATAAGATAGACTTAATACCCGATACACTTTTTATGTCTTATGATTTTTTTTCAATGTCACTTTCAACATTACTAATTCAGCAGTGGAATAAGATTGTAGTACTAGTAGCAGTCATCACACACACTAATTCAATTTTAAGAAGAGTAAAATTTCGTTTGACTAATGGCTGTGTAGTTTACTATGCGATGGTTACATCTATACAAGATAAAATTTGCGGCTAATTCTTCTGCTAGTACTATAACATCAGTGAAGAATTTGTCCACTGTAATTATTTAGGCAGATTGTTGCCAATAATTGGAGAGTTATCTAATAAAGCGTTATACTTTAAAATTACAGCAATAAAACAATATCAATGACTCTCTGAATCAACCAATAATCAATAATAAACCAAATACATAATGTTTAGCTCAATATGGTCTAGTTTCAGTATTGAAAAAAAAGGAACACTGTTTCAGATTTTTCACATCTTCGCTTATTTCACTTTTCCTTCGTTCGCGTTCAACAAGTTCAAAGAAGATACAGTTTTCATATTCTTCAATCGTCTTTCTTACTTTACCAATAACTCAACTAAAGACTGCTAAATATACATGTGTTCCTTACTCGCTGCTAAAATAGATACTAATCTGAAACTACATGGTGCACGTTTCCGACGAACCGACTCCGTCTTATTGTTCTGCAGTGATGAAAAAGGGTGGGGAGTGACGTAAACCGACGACTGTTGACGTTTGACTGTGTATTAGAATGGGTTCGAATGGATCCAGTATTCGCCAGACGAGGGATAAAATGTAAAAAAATAAATTAAATATAACAAGCACGTTTGGAGTAGACGGATCAAATACATGGTTATTAGAATTTAAAGAATATTTTAGGAGAGTTTGATGGTGCCGACATGTGTGTCGATCCGTTAAAGAATGTGTGCCATTGGGGCCCGCTTACTGCTCTCGGTAAGTGAATCCATGTAGTTTTAATTTATTTTTTACCGAAAACGAAACAAAAAAGAAAAGTTATAGTATACTTTACTTGATGTTAATGTTTTTTGACGATGTATTATGATTACGCTAAGAAATCGAATATCGGAATTTCATGGGAATGAACTTGACAGATAACTGCGTCCATTTTATGTCACACACATCATGGTGGAATACCGCGAAATTTAAATATATTTTAAAACTTTTCATTGTTTTCCATAATAAGTTTTTTTGTAAAGCATGATCATGCTAAACGAATAAATATATTATAAAAATTAGTTATATAATTATGATTAAATATTTGTTTA
>NW_017100161.1:256755-286385 GCF_001263275.1 Habropoda laboriosa | reverse complement strand
ATTATAATATATATTTAAAAATATTAATCAACATAAAGATACAATCTTTCAATATAAATTCCATATTACTTTAATATTATTATTGTTTTTGCTTTTTAAGGAAAAAGTAACAGACACTCAGTTCTTGCAATATTGTGCTGTATGTGAAGGGTATAAAGCACCAAGATCTCATCATTGCAGAAAGTGTGAGAATTTGTATAATTAAATGACAGTGATATTTTGTATAGTATATTGAATTGATTTTTTATTTTCAGGTGGTCGTTGTGTGATGAAAATGGACCATCATTGTCCATGGATAAATAATTGTGTGGGACATTACAATCATTGTCATTTTACAGCATTTTTAGCAAGTGCTGTTTGTGGTTGTTGCATTTCCACATTTACATTGGTTTCTTGGGTGATGAGTACTGTATTATCTTCAAGACCATTATCATACCCACCACCTTCTGTATTTATTCTGATATTAGTGATCTTCACTATTGGTTTGTCAGTTGGTATTATACTTGTTGTTGGAGCGTTACTTTATCGGCAAGTAAGATTTTAATTTTTTACCGCTAAACTAATATTTATATCATTCGTATTTCGTACTTTTTATAACATGAAATGTTTACATTTCTACACAGCTATCGTCGATATTTGGAAACAAAACAGAGATTGAAGATTGGATATTAGAGAAGGCACATTATCGAAGATTGGGAACTAGAGACAAATTTATTTATCCATATTCAAAAGGATGGCGTTTTAATATACATCAAGTTTTCACATGGAATTGCATTCCAATCGGTGATGGAATTCACTGGCCTGTAATCGAAGGCTGTGACCAATATACGTTAACGGTAACATTCTATTTGTTGCTTTTTAAGCAGATGTATTTTTCTAATAAATCGACGAAAATTTAAACTGTGATCATTTCTGTAATATTTCAGCGCGAACAGTTAGCTCAGAAGAAAAATAAACGGAAGAGAGCTAAGACTTACAGAGTTATAGACCAAGTATCTGGATCGTATTATCCATTGGGATACGGTTGGGGCGTGCTTTGTCACTCGCCTTGCATCGATAGAACTATTAAGCTCAACATCGGGGATATTGTGATCGTAACGCGATGGGGAAAGTACGTTCGCATAAAAAATATTATCATCTGTGCAGTCATTTAATTGATCAAATTTACAGATACTGGTTATTTGGAGAGAAGAAAAGAGAGGACGAAAACGAGAAGCAAATACGGATCCGAGGTTGGTTTCCACGACGTTGCGCTATCGAAGTGATCGAAAACACTTCCGCCTTAAAGGAGTCAGATTAAAACATTCCTTCTTCGTGTAGAGACATTATAGAGTATTTGTGAATGTATCATTGAACAAACGACGATATTTTTATCTAGTTTTATATATCTGTTTACGACGAATGAATGTTTTTAAATGTTTAGATGGTCTAAATATGAAACAAATCCTCTCTAAAGCCAATATTTGAGATACCAGTGTTTCTATTTGTATGTATAAACAAAAAGCGTTTGATTGCGTTAAACAATTGTGCACAAAAGTAAAATCCTACTGTACTTTTCGTTGATATACAAATATTTATAATAATGTAAGTAGTTCAAATGTGTACAAAGTGTAAAACTTCTTTGTATTTTTGTATGTCAAGCTTGAGTGACGAAGAGATCGCTGTGTTCAGTGTATAGCTATATTATATTGAACGTATTTACTTTAAACGTAATTACGGCTGTTGTAAATCATATTTTCGATTACTATACAACAGTAACGTATCCTAGTGGCATTTTTTTAGTTCGTCTAGCAAAAATAAAATATACATATACATAAAAATTACGTAACAGTTTTCTTTTGCGATCCTCATACAGTACATATTGTCACAAAAGATTTTTGTAATTAACGAATAAACGTTTCGCTGAGAATTATGCGTCTGCGTTTTTGTCTACCCGAACGAAACCTATTGCGAATATTCTTATGCTTTGTGTCGCGTTGCCCTGAAAGCTCGTAGAAAATCAATAACTGTGAAAAGTCACACTGACCGAGAGAACACACCATAGTTCTCTACGAACGGTATAATGCTAAAGCTGGAAAGCGTGAAACACTTTTTTTCCACGAATCAATTTAACAGGGTGGCAAAAATTACATGCTATGTAGGCATACGGCTTCTTATTTCCCATTTAATCAATACAACTCGAAACCAGTAATACGGCATATACACCGTATAAAATATTCCTAAACAAGCCTCGTTAACTACTACACTCGGATTAAAATATGTCAAAATGATTTATTATAAATGCAAAAAAAAGAAAAAAGAAATTGAAAAAAAAACTTTCTTTAAAAGGACCAATTGTTTGCAAGGAAACATTGAAAGAATACGACGAGAAAAATAAAAAGGACAAAGTTGAAGAACGAATCGAAAGTTTTTCTTAAATCAAACGGAACAGGTTTTCGAGAGAAAAAGAAAAAAAAGAAAAAAAAGTAAGATACACCGAATACTTCGTTCGAGAAAGAAGTGGGAAGATAGGATTAGCGAATACCGAAACGCGATTCGCAGTCAGCTGTGTGTAGAATCGAAACGAAGGGATCGAAGTGAAAGTGACAATTAGCAAAAGTGAATTGTGCCTGCCTCTTATGAATCTATGGTGGGATCTGACCACGTTTGACTTACTCGCAGGAGGTCGAGCGGAGCAGTTTCCTTCCAGTCATTCTACTTCTAACACGATCATTTCCAATTTCGTGTCTCTCCCCCTTTATTAATCTAATCTTAAGTAAGTGTCTCTCGTCAATTGCTTATCGATTTCATATTTTCCATTTTTTTTCTCTAAACAAGTTACACACCCCCGGTGTTTTTTCTTGGAAAATTAATTCACCAAACCAGCTACCATCCAAAAATCGTAACTCGATACCCAAATTTACAACGAATTAAAAAATTTTTCCAAAATTTGTACAATTTTTAACAATCGATATTTTGTTTAAGAAACTGTAAATAAGCAACTTTCACCCATTACTTTTCGCCGCTGAATGTTTGAAATTTTCAAAAAACAAGAAAAAGTCAAGTAAACTATATTTCAAATTTTTCCAAATAAAATCCCCGAGAATTCGAACAGTTCGAACGCATTTAACATACAATTCCTTGGCAAGTTCACCGAATTAAATTAATTTCTTCTACATCGAACGAAGGGTCGCGAGTGCAAGAGGAGCGTCGAGGAAACTGACAAAATGAGCCTGACTATGAGGAGCATAGCGATCGGTACGATAATTATGGCTTGTTCGCCGTTTTTCGCGTATAGTTTCCCGGATGGAGCACCGGTCGACACTTGTGTCAAACCGTCCAAGGCCAACGAACCGAATCATGGCCAAGCGAGGTCGCAACCCGTGCAAACCAGCCCTTACGCCTTCAAAATTAAAAAATAAGAAAAAAAATGAAAACGTTGGTAAAGAAGAAATTCTCGTGGGTCACATAGAGCATTGAAAAACATCTCGTGCTGAAAGTGTTAACGTAATCGATCAGGGACCAATGTTGCGGAGAAATTTGACGCTGCGAAGTAATAAAATTGAAAAAATTCTTCAAAAATAACGAAGACGATAAAGAAGAAATTCTCGTGGGTCACATAGAGCATTGAAAAACATCTCGTGCCGAAAGTGTTAACATAATCGATCAGGGGAGCAACCGTTGTCGAGACATTTACTTGTCTTCGCTTCACGCTGGTGAAGTAATGTCATGCAACTATCGGCTACTGTTGCACTTCCTCGTCTTTTACGACCACGTTATAAATCGCCGACGAAGAAAAGAAGAAAAGAAGTTTGGAATCAACGTTACAAGTGCACGCTGAAAAAATTCATACCGACCGAGTCAAAATGATCCATTAGCATCTTTCGAAAAAACGCGAATGCTCTATACTGGTATTGTCGCTTGTAACTTTCCGAATTTATATTCTACATGTATGCTTCCATTTGTATCGGTATGAATCGAATTTTCCAATCACGGTTTATTAACATAAAAATTCACTTTTGCAAAGTCGCTAATGGGTCATTTTGACTCGGTCGGTAATTTTAGTGTTAAGATAGCTTGAAACGATTTGATCGAATTATTGTTCATTTCGAAGGAGCAAGACTTTAATTAGACAAGTGATTCGAAAGTTTAACGAAAAATTCGGCGCCGGTTGCGCTTCGACACGCGGTAATCGACGTGGGTAAAAAGATCCGGTGAATCAGCAAGCGAATATTTCGCTTGTGAAACAGAAGCAGAGGTTTGTTCGTTTATTCCGGGCAATGTTTTCAACGATTATTCTCGACAGATTACAGTCGTAGGACGTGAGAATAAGAACGCTGCGAGAAGAGAATAAATTAGCAAAGATTATGTATACGCAGATTAAAACGAACAGATTGTACAACTTTTTCTCAGGCGACTTGCAACATTCGACTATCGCAAATCTTGCCACCTTGTGCCACCTTTTCTTCAACTCTTCTATCACAATGCAACATACGCAAGGCGTGTCTAAAGAAAACGGAAAGGTCGCTTGAATCTTCCTGAAGAAAGAAACAACCCTTTCTCTTTAATCCTCCGATAAATTCCTTCGAGTGTCTTATTTCCTATCAAAAAGGAAGTGTGAAAAAAAAATGACGTCTCAATTTTACATCGGTAAAAAAGAATTAACGAAGAAGAGATTCTTAAATGATAAGAAATTGAAAATTAATCTCATCTTCTGCAACGATCTAACGGTACGCTGATCTATCGGCGTAAATTGCGAAATGCCAGATTTTTCAAGGAAAAACCAGATTTCTTCCCCAAATTCTTCCGTCGAAGAAATTTTCAATTCTCAACTAATCTCTCGATCGAAATCGAAAATCTTATCGTCCGACAATTTGCCGTCCATGATTTCTGGAGTGCTCTCGAGTCACTTGTGGATCCTTCGACCTACAATTCTTCTTTTTTATCTTCTCCAGAAAAAAGAGGAGAAAAAAAAAAGATAGCAGGGTGTGTTGTGACCAGGTGGATCTCCTCGGTATTTCGTTCGGAAAATTAGCAGTGTAGCACGTGGAGCAGGAAAAGAATAACGGGACAGAGCCGGCAGGGAACAATCGATCCAATCAGTGCGGATACCGTGCAACTCGAAATGCGTCTAAAACGCTAACAACCGCGTATTCTGCGGTTCACAGGCCGGTTCTGCATGTTCAATCATCGGGAATAATAGCGCTGGAATCGTCCCTCCACGGAAAAGAAATTCGTTTCTGCGTAGATATTTCGCAGAACACGGAGAGGGGCACACGGTTTGAAATTACGTGCCTAAAATTCCCGTTATTCATCGAGTTTGTTGTTGCATGTCCAAGCTTTGGCTGTATCGTGTTTAAACGTTTGTGCAAACTTGCTCCACATCGGTTAAATGTTAATTTCCTGACTCATAGACTGACATTCCCAATTGCAGTTTCGACCGTAACTTTTTCCCCTTCGTTGCAAACGATAGATCGCGTTTCGTTCTTTCTCTTTAAACGTCACGTTAATCGTGCTGATTTTTCTTTGGTTCCAATTGAGAGAAATTCGGTATCGCGGAGAAGGATCAACTTCAGATTTTCTCATTTTTCAATCGCTGGTGAATTAGCGATGTTTGATTTTTGAAAATGTAGAAACGTCGACGTTAAAGAGAAAGATGTAACGATGAATTAAAATATTCTCTGCAGTGTTACCTTTAAATTTTTTACACACTTTTATACGTAATTGTTTATTTCTTGTACATGTCAGTGAATTAAGCTTCATTTTTTAGGTTATGTAAGTGTCGAGTTAGAGAAAAGAACGTGACGACGAATTTCAACTCTCTGCAATGTTAACTTTCAATTATTTCCATACTTTTATATATAATTTTTCATTTCTTATTTGCTGTATACGTCTATGAATTAATTTCACTTGCAACAGATACTTCTTAGAGCACGCGATAAAACGTGCATCAACTCACGATTCGATCTATTAAAAAAACTAGTACGATTGCAACTCGAGTCGATACGAAATGCGCAATAAAATGATACAAACGTACATGGAAACCGTACGAAAATTCGATTTCGACATCGTAATTTTTTTTTCACCGCCAAATTGAGATACTCGTTAGTACGTTGATTGATTCGCGGAGTAATTTCGCGCACGTACACGGTAGAAATCGGAAGTGGAGTATTTTGTAAGCAAGGCGGCTCGGTCGGTAAGGGAGCAGAGCACAAATTCCAGGTGCAGGTTTCTCGTTCGACCTAACGTGCTTTGCTCGAAAAAAGAAAAGGAAAAAACCTGACCTGACTCTGCCTACTTAAATCTGAAGCACGCATTCTAGAATGCGAGCAACTCGCCCACCTGACGCCATATTAGAGAGAACTATGCGTGTTTTCTTTCCCGCTCCAAAAATACCAGCCGTCGAACATGCAATTTTGCCCTTCTTTTTACTCGCGTTTATAGACAAAACAGCTAAACAGCTAATTATCGCGTTTGCAACTTACCGATTGTTCAGCATGCTCGTTAGCCTGATCAGGTCAGATCTCCATCTTCTACGTTCCTTTTTATACTGTTTTGTCTAAAATTTTAAGAGGGAGAAGGTTTCCGTTAACTTGTCCATTATTTTGTTCATTTATTTCTCGAGGTTAGGTTAGGTATTTTTATCAATTAAATGTGTATCAGGTGTACAAATGAATTCGATGCCTTTTTTACGTAGAAATTAAACATAATTATAATATTGCAATTAATTTACATTATTCTAGAAATTTTTTCTCCATTTATCGAGTAAGTTTTTGGGCAAAAAGCACCGAATTAATTTCTACGTGAAATATGAATTTTTCAGCGTTTAAATTTGGGAATTGAAAATTTCATGGAAACGAAAATTGGAATATTTTTCGGAAAATCGAGATATTTCCCTGCTGAAGCAGTTTACTGTTTCGTAATTTCTCCTGTATTATCGACTCGTTGTTACCGTTGCAGTGCAAATAAATTAAAATCGAGTTGGAAATTATGCGCACGGATTGGGCAGAGCATTAAACCACGTTTCGTTCTTTCTTTTTGGTCATCCTAATTGCGTTCTTTTCTAGAACGTCGCCTTTTATACACCGGCTCTAATACCGCGTATCGATCAAAAGCGAAAGGAGAATGAGGAAAAAAGAAAAAGCTGCGTGCGGCTCGAGTAAAAAATTACCGTGTCGATGGAAAGGGAGCGGGCACAAAGATTTCTGTACTTTATTCTCGCGTGGTGTTTCGAAAAGTTCTTCGATTTATGCGAAAATCTAGTCGCCACTCTTCCAGATAAACTATTTCGTTTTATCAATGCTGTCGCACGTGGTCGCATAAATTGTGAAATATACCATTCACCAAGGAAGAAATCTAGCAGTAACAATTAAAATTCATTTCGAATTTTCTACAAATAAACAATAGGAATTTCTGTTAACCCTCTGTCGGGCGCACCTGATCTCTCAGGCACAACCATCTAATGTATATAGACGCGATGCGTTGCGCAATGAATGTGCAAATGTGCTCAAAATGTTCATGTTTTCTGTTTACATTCATGTTCTTCTATTATTCCTATGGTTAGTTACTTTCCACTTGGTAAAAGACCTCTTGAAGGCCGATCTCTAAGATCCAGTGCGCCCGATCGCGTTTTTCATGTTCTTCTATTATTCCTATGGTTAGTTACTTTCCACTTGGTAAAAGACCTCTTGAAGGCCCATCTCTAAGATCCAGTGCGCCCGATCGCGTTTCAGAAATGGGGACGTAAGGTTAAAATGTATGGAAATTCTAGTGGAAATAGAACTAATTCAACGAGATAATTAAAACTCATTTCTAATTTTCTACAAATAAACGATAAAACATCTATTCAAATTTACCGTAATTCCATTGAAAACAGAAAACAAACCATGGAGGTAATTCAAATTCCGAAAAATTGGTAATACACTACTTACTGAAACGAAGCTTCAAAGTGCCTAATATCATTATTACGGAGTGGCCCATATTTAGAACACCTTCCTAAAAAATGAACATTTTCCCTTTTATTGTAACTGTACAATATAAATTCCAACATACGTTGCTCTTCTTCAGCTTATTTTCATTTCGTATCATACAGTAAACATGTTACTCACATACATACATATTCAAGTGTGTTATATCTTAAAAATTATCCACAGTGCCAGCCCATAGTCAAACCTTCTCCTCCATATTACGAGGGGTAAAAAAAGAAAAAAAGAAGATATTAAGCTCGGTCGAACATTTAATTGATCGTACAAACCGAGCAGCGTGACAAACGTTCGTGACCACTCTCTGTCGCAATTGGCGTAACAGAGGGTGAGAGCGCAAACATAGAGGGGTGACCCAGGTTCGATCGTGAATATAGTTGGGAGAACAACGACCTTCGCTCTTATCACCAGCGTAAGCTGACTGACCTGGTGATTGACCTACGGCTGGTAAACTCCACCCTTTTTTCCCAATGTCCTGGGGAGACCATCCGACGAAATCAGAATGAAAGAGGGGCGAAGAACGTATTCGCAAGGTCCTCTACGCTCTGTTTACGTTCGAAACGTGTACCGTGCCACTCGTGAAACTTTTTATCGAGTCTTTCCCGTCCTGTTAGCTAGAAATATATCCAGCGATATTCTCCATTTACCGAACCGTTTCCTCTCCTTCTTTCGTGTCATTTGCATTTTGACGAGTGATCTCTATCGCCCTGGTACAATTCTCTTCTCCCCGCTGGGATAACTTCTATTCTTTGCAGAAGCTTGCGAAGGGAGACAAAGGGAAATTCGATTTTTTTTACTTTGAGGAACGACGGACTCGGGGTGCGAGAAATAAATTTGTACACTTTAGAGTAAGAAAGATAACTGAGGTGGTAGGGAATTTGTTTACTTGTGTTCGGGGAAATATAAGTTCTATGTGATTTGGTAGAGAAAGAAATTCGTTGCGATTTTTTAAGTTTGAGAACGGTGGACTCAGGGTGGGAGAAATAAATTTTGGAGGAATAAAAATAATTGTGGTTGTGAATGCGTTCACGTATACCTGGGGAAAGAAAAAAGAAAAATTGAATTAGGGACGTAAGTGGCCCAAAACACGTATTCAGCGTTTCCAGATAATCAGACTTCTTGGACAACCTGTAAAATTCACATTTACACAGCAAAATTAAGAAAAGAAACGTCTGAGAGGGAATTAATCATCTTCAAGCACATTTCTTAAAAACTACTCGACTTTTCCACTCTCGAAAGCTTTTTCCATCGATGTAAAATCACCGCTGCACCAATCCTAACCTCCAACCATGCAACACTACACACCACAATTACACACTTACAAGAAATTAACGAAAAAATTGCAGTTCCGCGATTACCGAAACTGAAACGAAAAATTGCAACTTCACCATAGCAAACGACCGACGCATTTCTCCCAAACATCCCCTCGTGTAGCCAGGAAGAATCGTTCCTACCTTCACATTCACTTCTCTCTCCGTATTTCCCACGGTACATCGCGCTAACAGACAGTTTCGTCAAGCTCTCCCCCGAGATTGAGTTTTCCAGCCAACGTATCGGTTTTCAGTGACCATCAGCGGTTCGTCGTTCAAGGGATTCTTCCTGCAGGCGCGTGACCCCGATACAGACAACTGGATCGGTTCCTGGGCACAGACAGAGAACACAAGCACCCATCCAGAGTGCAGCGCCGTGACGCATGCCGATCCTTATGTGAAACAGCACGCCACCCTCATCTGGAATGCTCCGCCGAACGCACGTGGACGCGTGTACTTCACGTGAGTATTTCCCGATACTCCTCGCGCCTCGGAGATGATAAAGCGCGATAACGTGACGCGGAGAAAATTCCCCCGCGCTTCTCACCGGAATTTTCCAAGTCGGGCATGTCGGATGTACCAACGAAATATTTAACAGAGATAGAAGTTTTATCGGGCGAATAAAGATATTCGAGAGAGGATAGAGATAAAAGAAGGGAGGTCTCTGCGAGGAGAGAATTTTTGCTGGTATTTCGCGTTCAATTTTCATACGAATTTTTCGGGACCAGGAGAAATATCCTTCGGAGTGTTTAACTGAGAAACACGGTTGGTTTTGAATTCGTTGTTTTAAGGTGAGACTTTTGGAGGTTAGGATTAATCGAGTGTAATTGGAGAGGTGATTTTTTGGTTCCTTTCTTTTAGGTTATATTCCAAGTTCGTATTTCGAGAGGAGAAAATTTTTGCTGGTATTTCGCGTTCAATTTTCATACGAATTTTTCGGGACCAGGAGAAATATCCTTCGGAGTGTTTAACTGAGAAACACGGTTGGTTTTGAATTCGATGTTTTAAGGTGAGACTTTTGGAGGTTAGGATTAATCGAGTGTAATTGGAGAGGTGATTTTTTGGTTCCTTTCTTTTAGGTTATATTCCAAGTTCGTATTCCGAGAGGAGAGAATTTTTGCTCGTATTTCGCGTTCAATTTTCACACGAATTTGGAAATATCCCGAGTGTTTAATTAAAGCGAGACAGAGATCGCGCCGAGTTTCTTCCATCTTTCGCACGGAGTAACTGTCACATGTGAGGAATTTTCAATATTCATTTTATCGCTTGCCAGATGTCGAAACTGTAATACTTCAAGTGAGCAAATTTCAGCTGACGTACGTTCCATAATACTACAATTAATTCTCGCTCTCCGCAAAAATTTCACCTTCTCCACTTGCGACAATTTTTCCCGACAACCGGCGTCTCTCTGTTTGCCCAATGGAAAAGTTTCAGTTCTGACCAAGATCACAAGTTCAAATTTCACAACCAAAATTCTCTCAGTCACCCTACACGTTTTACTTAAAATGAAAAAACACGTAGATCGAGTTAAAAGGAAACCTAACCTAGAATTTATGCCAATGTACCACGGCGACATAGAATATCATTTTATTTTGCTTCCGTCGTATTTCCCCATTTTTTCGTAACACACGCTGGTTTTTTTACACGGGAAATACACAATTGTACACGTTTCCCTGGTCTCGTTTATCGTTTAAATGTCACGCGGAGAGTGTATCGGTAGATTTGCGATAGAATTGACATAAATTCCGTTGGTTGCTGTCAAGTGTTAATTCAGACGCATTTATTACGAACGACGCGTATGTACAGACGCCGGTGAATTTAATTTATGGTAATCGGTTGCACACTGGTGAAGGGAATATTTGTAAATTCTTCCCCGGAGGAACGTAATCCACTTCACAAATTGCGCCACTCTTATCCCCTGCACCAACGCGTATTATTTATTGCCCATGGAAAGTGCACGACTGCCGGAGTCATTATAAAATAGTTAGAAAATAGCGTGATCGTTTGTTAGGTTCGCTGAACGAATCGTAGAACTAGAGAGGGATAATTAAATGCAAGCTGGAGAGACAATTATCTGTACGTATACGCCGCACAGCCTTTCAGAGAAGTGACACTACACGTTGCGTGTCAACAATGCGACTAAAAGCGTTCGTCTTTGTTACGGTCGAGCGAAGGTGCGTTTAGATCGAACGAACGAAAGGAATATAAACAAATTGCGAATGTACGAAGAATTTTTGGAAGTGGGGGGCGAACGAGCGTTTGGGTACGCGTTTGAACCGAGGAGAGTAGGTTTTAATTGAACCATTTTCAGTTGATTAACTAGTGGACCAAGGGAATTAATTTTAATTCTTCGATAATATTTTTCATTCATTATATGCAAATAAAATGTGGCGAAATATGCAAATGAAAGTATGCGAAGTATGAAAATACAACGTATTCGCGTATGCATAACAGCATGTGCAAAAAATATGTGATAAGAATGTTGAAAGTATGCCGCGACAATGGGAGCGTTATTATTTAAACGTTATCACTGTAATTAAAATTTTTTTTAAGTTCGTCCTGGTTAGTTTATTTATTAGAATTAATTTGTGAACGGAAAATATGTGATATGATGTATTTGCATATGTTCTAAAGAAATGAAAAACGTAACTAAAATTAGGAGAAACTAATTTTCTATAAAAATACGCATTTACATATTTGCAGACTAATTGTTACGTCTTTATTTGAATTTTTTTGAAGAAATTTCGACGAAAAGAATAATTTTGCTTTGTAATTCGAAATATTTCACGTTTAATTTTACGTGTCTAAAATATTGATAGATTTTATTCGACGAACCAGATTGAAATTTATTATTCATTCGCTTTTCAGTAACCTGCAATCAAAACGTTAGGTTTGATTGCACTGTAAATTGTCCGTTTGAATGTTTAATTCAACCTAGTACCGTGAGATTCTCACCCCTGGAAAGAAACTTCCTCTGCTTTATAAATTATGTACCCGATGTGACAATAATTTATGAGCGATGTCCCCGTTCATTAATAAATGAATAGCAGGGGATGCGTTAAACCTCTAGACCGAGCTAATTAATTAATTTCTACAAGGGTTTTTCGTCTCCTGGGAATTCAACCAATCTACCCGCAACCGGCCGAACAGCAAAGAGAAATACTCTTACTTTTTATAATGTCCTATGCGAATTATTGCTCGTCCATTTTCCAATTAAAAAAAAAAAAAAATATCAAAGAAAAATTACGTTCGCTAAATTTCAAGAGGAAAAGGTACGAGTTACTTCTTTTTATTCTTCATAAAAATTGCGTATTCCAAATTGCAATAATTTTCCCAAAAAAAGATAATCAAAGAATTCAATTTTCTCACTGCTCCAAAAAAAGTTACGTTCGCATAATTTCAAGAGGAAAAGGGTTGAACTATTTTCGTTATTCCCTCCCAAATAAATTGCAAGAAAAGGACCCGCTAATTTCTCTTTCATTTCGGGAGAAAATCTTCATGGAGAGAACTGAATCGTTGATATTCGTCGAATCGTAGAGAGACAGAAATATTTTTCAATTTTCTCGAAAGAAAAGAAATGAAAAATTTCTATTTTCTCGTACGTCTAAAAAAATTACGTTCGCTAAATTTCAAGAGGGAAAGGGATGAATTATTTTTGTTATCCTCTAAAAACAAAATTGCAAGAAAAGGACCCGCTAATTTCTCTTCCATTTCGGGAGAAAATCTTCGTCGAGAGAACTGAATCGTAGAGAGAGCGAGGGAAATTCCTCTTTTCTTGAATACCACGGAAAAATCGTGGCTGACAAGTTGCAGCGTGGACTTCCGACAGGGGGATAACGCAATAAGACTAATTGTACACCGTTGGCCAGTGGAAGTAATCGCTGCCGCCGCGCGATTGCCCGCGAATGTGCTCGTACACGGCACGTTTGCTAATAAGCCATCGAATTTTCAGGGAACATTACAGGTCAGAAGGTTCACATATCCGGCTGAAAGCCAAAGGATGAATCGTTCTAGCTCGTTGCAGCTTCTCGTTCGAAATACCACGTTGAAACCGTCCTTTTTTTTCTTCTCCATACCGGCAAAGCGAAAGGCCTTTTCGAATGCAGTTCCAAATTTGTTTTCCCTACCGTGGCCGCAGCCTGCGTTTTTTGACAAACGAGTTTGTTCAAAGAAGCTTAAAAATCGACCCTGAACGTTGTCCGAGGAATTCTCGTCGGAGAAAAGTTTCCCCCGTTGCTTGTAACTCTTCCTTTTTTTTATACAGGGTGTTTCGGAAATATTTGCGTGAAAATTTCGGAGCAAACGTTTCTTATTTGCAGCACGATTTGGACGAAATTTTTCGCAAATTGTTATCATATTTGTACAAACATTTCGAGCTATGCAAATATTTTCATAACACACGAAGGAAAACACTTTCTGACCTTATTTTTTCCCTGAAACACCGACAAGTGAAACTTTTTCTGTTAACTTTTATCATTTCAATTTTAATAAATTAGTAAAAAAAATTGCAAACATTATTTCAACTTTGGTTCATATTAACGTTAGCGTTGCAGGATTAAAGAAAAAGTGTTTCTAAACTTTAGAGACCTGTTTCTAAAGCAACCTGTATAATTAGTTAACTTCATACTAAGCTAATGTTTAAAAGTGTTTCCGTTAGTTTCTCAAGTTATAATGATCTAACTTATCATTCGTCTAATTACAGCGGCACCATTTTGAAGGAGTACGCGAAATATTGGTCCAACGTGGTAGCCACAACGAAGAACTGAGAGTTTTCATAGCTATCTTAAGTTGCTTAAACAATCTTGCTCTCGAGCAGACAGAGAGAGAGAGAGCATTATGATCTACAAATGGACAGAAGTTACCACATCTAGATCACTTTAAGGACACAAAGTGTGAAGATATCTGTACTTTATATCACTCTGTATATTAATCTACATTTTTATAAGAAGGAACCTTGATTAAATATAGAAACTAAGAATAAAAAATTCAAGCCTCCGTTTCACGCTACAAAAATTTCACGCTTTCGCTTTCTCAGGGAATCATTGAATTTTTGATCGGTCGTCAAATGTTAGACTGGTTAAGTCTGTTTTTTCTTTGCTTTTTTTTTTCATTACTAACCGACGAAAGTCACTTTCTATTTTCATTCGCAATCGACCATACTGATCGTGTCATTAAGCAAAAGTCCTCAATCTGTCAGGCGCAGTTTCGTAATCCTCGATTGATCGACTTGTACCATCACGGCTTGTCCAGCGTTCCACGGTAATCTGTTCTGCAGTCACTTTCAAGTGTCTGACCGCTAAAGGTTCTGTCGGTAGAGGTACGAAAATTAGGCGAACCTTACCAATGGTTACAGTTTATTTCAGAAATTAAGAAAAGTATAGTAAAAATTGAAATATGCATATTAATTTGTAAATTAACTTTCCGCTTAACCCTTTGAGGACTACCATGTCACTATTGTAATTTTGTTTTTTTTTTAACTATGTTTCCCTCGATACAACAGATACGACAAGAAGAATGTCAAAAATTGAAAGATGTATATTACTGTGAATTAACTTTCTCCTTAACCCTTTGAGGATTACTACGCCACTGTTTCAATTTTGTTTTTTAAGTTACACCAAAATTATATCTTCCTCAAATATAAATATTTCTATTGCTAAAAATGTGCGAGTTCGTTGGTTCACAGTTCGTGAAATGTACACAAGAACTATCCAAACGTCGTCAAAGGGTTAAGTAACATTTATCGAGCGAAGAAGTCTTCGAACTTCCTGTTAACAAGATAAAAATCGCATTATTTGAATAAATTATCATATCACGCGAACGTGTTACGAACCGTGACGTGAAGATTTTCCATTGTCGGACTCGTACGAATCTAGCACAAGGTTCATTAGATCCATCATCTTCCTTCGAAAGACGCGTAGAAAATTGATTACAAGCAATAAGAAGGAACATCGTTAGAACCTTCTTCAGGAGTATTTCATCCAACCAAGAGCTAACGACTTGTTCGTTCCCCGAACAACGCCTCGTTCATCAAACAAAGAAGCCTTTCTACCTTTTCACATTCCCCTGGCATCGCTGACTTATCCTAACGAACGATCGTGTCGTGTAAGGAACTTCAACGTTCGGACGAACCATCTGCAACAGATGCTTCTTCCCCGACGTTTTCCACCGCACAACTTCTTCCACCACGTACACACATATAGTCCCAAAGGATTCACCAAGAAACCTCCGGTTAAACAAGATTTAACGTATACGCGAGATTCGCGGGGATACGTCACGAGTGAACAGAAACTTCGATTAACACGTTAATCGCCGCGCAAAATTTCGTCGTTTCTCAGCTGTGTCAAGGTTCGCTTTCGTTGGAATAGGAAACGAGACTCTTCGTTTGAGCGGAATAATTGTTATCAATGGATAAACTGTGGTAGTCGAATTTCAATTGTCGCGTTTATGGGGAATGGTAGTTTATTTTCTAACGATTAGAAAATTGGAAACTCGGAAGATAATACAGAGAATCGTCTGTTTCGTGTATTTTTTGGTAAAGATAAAACAGAAAAATTGGATTGGTTAAGTTGGAAATTTCGAAAAAAAATTGAACGCGATTTCCAAGTGAAAAATTTCGAGATGAAATGGAAAAATCGATTCGATAATTATTAGGTAACACGAATGTCGGATTTCTGATCATTAGAAAATTGATCGCTTGGAAGAAAATGTAGAGGATATAAAAAAGAAATGAAGAATTCTGAGGTAAAATGGAAAAATTGATTTGAAAATTATTAATTATTGGGTAATACGAATTGTCGAATTTCTAATCATTAGACAAATTGATCGTTCCAGTGATCGACCGAGTGTCGAAACGTTCTTCTTCGAGAGGAATTGTTTTTTGCACGATTTATGAATTTAAAATACAACTTTCGTTGCAACATTTCATATTGCATAACTTAATACACTCCGTTATCTTTATTAAGCGGCAAGAGTTCAACTTGATACGCGACTGCACAAAAATCATGCGCCGGTTGCCGTAACTCGGCGTGACAGTTAACGTGCTAACACACTTCCTGCTCAGCACGTCTTGCTGTATTAAAATTTTCAGAACTTGTAACGATAAAATATCGGTAAGTAATGCAACTGAAAACAGTTCATATCTATACTCGTTGAATAATATTTATCGGTCGTAATTGGAAGCAGTTTAAGTAACACGAACTCCATAAATGAGAGGCGAGTGAATTATTTCGTAGAAAATAGAGAGAGAGAGAGAAACACGTAACATCTTACAAGACTTATCGTACACGAATATGAAATATTGATCGGGGAAAAAATCAATGTTGTTTTATATCCTCTACGATTTAGTGTGGTTATTTTAAGATTCGTATTCTATACTTCGTCTGTGGGAGAGACGAGGGAGTCCCAGAGGTCTCGAGTGACCAGCAAAGTGGAAGGCGACTACGCGACGCGTTTAACCCTTTGAGGACGATGAACTTATATGTACACTCATTCAGCAAAACCTGTCAATGTAGTCGACCAATTTTATACACAACGATACGTGGTCGATGAACTCGTATATACAGGGTATCGCTGTAATAACCACGCGTCTTTCACTTTGCAAAAATTCTAGAAAAATGTGAAATACAAGATGGAGCTGTTTTATTCAAGGTGTTTCATATGCGAGAAATTTAATCTTGGAAAATTAGTATTTTTCTGTATCAGTGCAGGTGTCTGTCTTTACTCGACGTTTAAGTTTGCAAGCATAATTTCAGCACAACTTCTTATCATTTTTCTTTATTGTACAGCTGAGTAATATTCATGAATCGAATGATATAGTTAAACTACAAACTCGACAGTTTATGTGATATAATACTTTCTACATAAAGGAATTAGATCCTAGGGAAACCATCGTAATTAATGGACAACGATTTTTCTATTCCTTATGACTTTTCAAGAAATTCAAATTTAGACATACTTAATTGTTTTCAATACTGAACTCCTTTCCTTCCACTATCCTTTCGGCGGAAATCGTGTCTCCTCTACCAAAACTGACGCCTTTCGGTTCTGACCACGGCGACAGCGTGAGAGATATTACTGTATACTCTGTTCAATTTAAGAATAACCTCGTTTCGCGTATGGGACGTGCCTAAGGCAGGGCTAGAACGGCCAAACACCCCCACTTAACCGCCTACGCTTTTCTCCGTCTTACCCTCTGCTACGCTCTCCGTCTATGCGCAGAATGGACGAAAATCGGTCCGAGAGCGAGGTTACTCTTAAATTGAACAGAGTATACAGTGATTGTAAAAAAAAACATAATTTTTTTCGAAAATAGCGTCGAACGAGAAAATGATCATCTTCTGCTCGTTTGTTCCACTCGTTTGTCCCACCCTGTACAGCGTTCCCAAAGCAAACGGTTAACGTATCGGAAGGGGAATTCACGTTCTGGTGTTTAAGAAGCCGCGATTACCGGGCTCACGCTGAGACACGTGAACCGATACGGGGACAAGACGGTTGCTACACGTTTCCAAAGAGGGTTTTGCCGTTTCTTCGTTGGATGCCGCTAATGGAACCCAGCATGTCGTCTTTTGCGCGAGCAAAAGGATCGTGAGACGCGTTACGTAAAGTTCGTTGCTTGGGTAAAAGTGGGTCGTTCCCGCAAGGGAGGGCTTGATAACTTCCAAACCGATCTCCACAGATACACTTTACGATTTTAAAGTAGCATCGAACGGGGAGTGGATACTGCAAGAGCTGTTCGATGAATCTAGATGCGTAGCAGAAATCGGGGACAGGATCTCTTCCATTATTAACATTGACTTGCGTAACTTTCGTATCCGTCTGTTTTTAAATTACGATTTTTCCTTTCTTTTTTTCTCTGGTTGTTGAGAGTTACTTCGCGATGAAATTTTTGGGTCGACGTTTGATCCTTTCAGAAATATGGAAAGAATTCAACGGTGTGCGGAATGTATTTTGAAATTTAACCCTTTCGCGACCAGTTAGACGAAAATTGTCTCACATGAGTAGTCGAACAAAAATTAATGTCAGTTTAGGATTCGTTATAAACACAGTGATCGGTAAATAAAGGAAAAATTCTTAAAAAAATAATAATTCGGCCGTGAAAGAGTTAAAGGGATAAATTGGCGGGAACAGTAAGCATTTCCAAAAACAGTGTTTTACAAAGTAGAGAAAATGGAGTTTGATTTTTTAAGGTGACAAAATTGTTTCGCAAATTTAGCTACAAGTATACTGAAAATAATTGTGAAAACGTGCGAAACGCAATTTTCACTGTATTATACAAGACAAAATTTAATAATTACGCCTGCTGTCTACTATATTGCACAATGAAAAGGTTAAGGGATTGTAACGACAGTGTTACTTACACGATCGACCGGAATGCCGCCTATTTCGATTGCATCTGGATTCCATCGATTGTCACGTAGTTTCCGACAGAAACGGACAGGTTTACGCAATCGATCGCCGTAAAAATTGACGTGAAATTACAGCCTGTGGGCTTTTACGAGACCAGTCTTTATAAACACATCGATAAAAACGTTTATCTGCAATGCGATTCTCATCGAGTATCGTTAACTTCGCTCGACGTGCGTTTGATCGCTTTATCTTACCAATTTTTTCCACCCCCCTCGTTCGATCGAACAGCGATTGACTGACGTATCGAGAGCTTATGACAAAAAATGGACTACGATAAAATATCGGTGGGAAAAATTTTCGTACCGTTCGAATAAATCCATTCGGACATTTTCCCCTGGACTGGAAGGAAGATCGAGCAATCGCGCGTATTCGAATGGGTTTCTCAGAATGCATATGGTAATTCTGGCAAAGGAGGAATACGCGAATGTGTGTCGTTGATGTGAAAGATCGAGCGCCGAAGACAAGGGAGCGTGAACTCTTTCGAGAGGTTCAATGGTTCGAGTTGAGATTGAAGTCAAAGTGTGTGGAAAAGGAGCGTAAGAATTCGTGCTGTTTAGAATCATGCTGAGTCAATTTATCACCTCTCCGCCCCATCTCGACCGGGGCGCACGAAGAAAAATAAAAATCCGCTGTGCAACCATAAATTTCACGCCGTTGTTTCTTTATTCTATCGATTCCTCGTTCAACGTCCTACTTCTTCCATCGAGAACGTCCGTTCTTCCTCCGAAAGAGTGACTTCCTCGTGCACCGTCGAAACGCACAGTAGTTCCGAGCTTTCAAACCAGACGGTAAATTCGTTTAAAAAACAAATCCGTAGCCTGAACCTGTAAGCCATAGAAAATCTGCCAGCAAATTGCGCTAAAGGATTGCCAAGAAGAACCGTGTACCGTACAACTTTTACGCTTTCCTCCGTGAAAAGCATGGTCGCGAGCACGATCCATATTTACGCGAGGCAGGCCTCGCGTATCTCGGCGAAACCGCTAATCCGTGGTCGCGTCGTTAGGTTCTCGCAACAACAACCCCTCGGCGATGTTTCTCTCCCCTCTTGCTCGACTAGGTCTCTCCCCTAGGTTCTCTATGCTCGACGTGTTCCTCACCTAGGATCATGCATATTTACGCCGCGCCGCAGAGAAAACTCGGCGACGACTGTGGTGGTGGGCTGTTTCGCGAGGAATGACTCAGAGGCACTGCGCCCCTGCGACGTTCCACCACGGCTGCTGCGGGACGACGACGACGACGGGTGGTGGTGTTGGTCCGAGGGGGTGCGAGCGAGAAGCGTATGCTGGTTCTCGCGTACATTGCGCAGGACGTCGGCGCCCTGGCGTCGCGGCCACCCCCGACGCGATTCGGTCGTTGTTTGCTGGCTCCATATCGCGAACGCCCGCGTACACGGCATCGCGTCCAACTCTCTCTCGTGTCGTTTTTCGTTCCATGAACGTTCGTGCACCTCGTCGTTCCCGGTCGTTTCGAAAGGGGCCGAGAAGGAGGAGGAGGAGGAGGTAGGAAGAGGAGGAAGATATCGTCACGTCAGTGGAACACACAGCTCGTTTCACTTCGATCGAACGTGACGGTACACACACGATTATCATACACCACTCTACCCCTACGGCGCACGAATATAATCGTCTCTAGGACGAAGAAGAAGAAGGCGGAGGAAGAAGGAGACGAAACGAGAGGAAGAGGTTCTCGAGATTGCACCGTGTGTCACAATCTGTTCTCATGAACCTGTCGTTTAATCGGTGAGAGGGAGGCGGTGGTGGTGGTGGTTGCGGTAAAACGGTTCCACCGTGTCCACGAGCCTTCTCTCTCTTTCTCTTGTTCCACGACGAGCCTTTTCTAACCGGTGAACAAACCATAGACGACGCTGCGGGTGAAGAAGAGGAGGAAGAAGAGGAAGAAGATACCTGACGAAGGTTCACCTGTCCAACCGTTCAATCTACTCCGTATCCTCCTGATTTCTCCTCTCTCCCGTTGCTACTCTGCGGTGGTGGAACGGTGCCTGGTGGAAGGTGCGGAGATATGCGCGTGCTATCGATCACGCGGGCCGATCGCGCGGATATGTGATACCGGAAGTAGGTACGGCAGGCTTGACCTGCGTGCAGGTGCTCCGCGGTGCGTACCACGTATGCGTACATAGGGGTGAGCAGCGACAGAGAAGAGAAGGGTGCGCGAGAAGAGAGGCCTCGTGTCAGGGCCAGTCGTGAAGATGTACGCCACCGACGCCGTCGCTGCGACGGCGTCCCTGCCGTCATCCACGTCCATCGTGGCCGCATCGAGGAAGCCCGGCTATGCGGCGAGGTTCGTTTGCGTGCTCCTCGTGTCATGTTGGATCGTCCAAGATCGGACGGCGCTCGGTATGTCCGAGCCACCACCGGAGCTCACCACGATCGAGGGTGAGTTTTTTTATTTTCGCACGCACATATACACACACACACCAGGGATCAGTTTTACTTTGTAACGAGAAAGCTTGGGAATATCGTGAAAGGTTCTACACCCCCACATCTCCCCCTCTCTCACCCCTGTTTCGTGATGGTGAATATGGATGAAATGAGTTTTCACGATCTAGGGTGAGTTTTCCATTTTATCGACCCCCCCTTTTTCGACGTTGTTTCAGTTTCGTTTCATTTAGTCACGAATGTAAGATGACGATTTTTTTTTCGATTGCTCGAGGTCTCAGATGGTGCGATATCGTTCGGTAGATAAGATCCTTAGGTCAGTTGAAGTGGTTCGAAAGTTAAGTCGAGGAAAGACACTTTGGAAGTGAAGGATCACGGAGAATTGACTCTTAGCCCGTTGTTTCGCAACACGGAGACACTTTACGGCGCAATTTCTACACCTGAACGTTTCCGACGATATCGATTTAATAATGTGATAAAACAGAGAATTACCAGATAACGAGTGAAAGTCGCGGATGGAAAGTGTTATCTGTGAATCTCTTCGTTTCTCCCTTTCTCGGTGAATTAACCTGACGTCTTTATCGAATGTTCACGCGAACTTATGCACACACGATAAACTACAATTGATCGATCTGATCGTTGATTATGTTCCGGTTATATGTAACTAGAGCTTTTATTCCAGCATCGATGCGGAACTACGTGTCGATCGATGTCAAGATATCCTCTCTCTCTCTAAGCCACCCTCGCGTTGGAGCAACGAAACACGTACTTTGTAGATATACAATAAGCCTTTCGCACGATCGAACACGGCAATTTATTTACCGTTGACCCATGTATATTTTATGGACTTTCGAACTGTTCCAACGAGCCGATAATCCCTAATGCATCCCTATGAAATCCAAATGACTGCGCTTAAAACAACGGTTTTCACAGCGTAACTACAGCTTTTTCTACCCGATCTCCTGTTATCAGACGCGTTATTACGATCGGTTTCAGTCATCGTTCCCGCTCATTCAGAACCTACCGATTTCACCTGTTAACCGAATTCATTTTTCCAGCGGAAATTCCAACCCCTTCGGTGTGCAATTGGGAATTAACGAAAATGGTATAACTTCGGAGATCGATCGATCGGTTTGCTTTCAATTATTTCATCGAATTGCATTTTTTTCGTGAAAACAAGTTAAATGTTCGACTTGGTTCGTGAAAACTGATTAAACGAAGTTGGTTATTGGAATACAGAATAATGCGAATAAAGGGGTGAGCAGATATTTATGAGTTGCAACGCATGTTCCACAGTTTCCACTCGATTTTCACGTGCACGTATGAATAATAACGCCGTAGTGAAATAATCAGTTGATAAAGCAAGAAAATAACTCTTGGAGCAGTGGTTCTCAAACTTACTTTGTCACAGAAATGTCGGCAATGGGATAAATGAAATAAAAATGACCTTTAAAATGAATTTTTGTTGAAAGACACCTTATCTCTGGGAATCCCAGGATGTTTTCGGGAAACCCACTTTGAGAAACACCGCGTTAAAGAACAATAGAAGCAGACAGATTCTTGAATAAGTAAATTACCGCAGTCTGATTCTATGTAGATTATTCATAAAACTCAGTTTGTCTGGTCTTTGACAATTAACAGGTCAACGAGACCTGTAACTTTTGTACATTTTCCAGCAAGTCAAAGTCTCCTACGATCGACTTTCTATCGCTTCTCAAAGGGTAACAATCGACCGGCAGGATTTATTAAGACATCGTCGAGCTCGCTTAATGCCTCCTCAGACTGAAAAGTTCAATCGGCAGTTCAAGAGGCTCGGTTTATTTCCCCGCTGTCCTCTTTGTGCTCTCATTTGCGTCCTTATTTCCTCGCCGAATAAGCTCGAGCCTCCTCTTTCCAATCGTTAAATCCAAGCGAATTGCCCCGGCAATATCCCCGACGTTCCCTGAATTCCTTCAGTATTCGTCGATCTCGCGTTAATCTCTTAATCTTGCCTCCCGCCGCTGCCACGGATACCGGCCTGGCACAATTTAAACGGAAACTTACTATGCCCGTTTCCGGCCGTCTCTCGACGTCGTTGAATTAGTAATCCATCCGTCGTACTACCGATTCCCTTGGAAAAACATCTGCCATCCCATTCCGTTCTTTCCTGCTAACTCCGTTTTTCTATTCTCCTCGTTGCGAAGAATCGATGAATTAATTCGGGTTCTTTGAGAGAAAGGAAGAGAAAGAGAGTGAGAGAGAAGGAGAAAAACAGTGAGAGAGGAGAGAAACAGAGAAAGAGAGTGAGAGAGAAGGAGGAAAACAGAGAAAGACATTGAGAGAGGAGAGAAACAGAGAAAGAGAGTGAGAGAGAAGGAGGAAAACAGAGAAAGACAGTGAAAGAGAAGGAGAGAAAGAGAGAGAGATCTCAAGCTATAAATTCATCATGCTTCCTGCTCTTCTTTTTTGTTAATAGACTAAATAAATTAAGGAGGTAAAGTAAAGAGTGAATGGAAAAGTAAAGATTTGCATAATGTTATCGTGAAACGAGATTAGAAGCAATAAAACAGAGGGAAGAGGAGGTGAGGATGGATACCGTGCTCCTTCCGGAGATTGCGAAAATCTCATCGAGGAACGTAATCTCACGGTTCGTATTGTTTGCATCGCCTGACGGCACCGTTTGACGCGGCAATCGCGATACTAAGGAGGTTATATCGATCCTCAGGCGAGGAACGTTTCTTCGCCTTCGTAACCATTGCACCCACTTCTTTTTCTCTTTCTTAATGGATCATTTCTATCGATCGAACATCGAAGATGCAGTATCTCTCTCTCTCTCTCTCTGTGTTTTTCGAGGAAAATTGAGACGATTAACGGAGTACATTGCCATCAGCAACGAACCGTACGAAATTACCCACTGTGTGCAAACAGTTGAAAATGTCGATGTACTTGGTGGAAGATTTTTAACCTCTACATATATAGCCGTGTGACTTGGAAGTTACCATATTTAGAGATCTACAGTTTTCTAATATTGTATCGTAGCACCGTTACGTTATTATCAGCTAACTTCTTTCTAATCAACCGTAATTTTTCTTCTTCGTGGATGAAGAAACGTCGCACCTGGTGGAAGAATTCTAACCTCTGTAACGTCACGTGACTTTTAAGTTCCATATGCATTTATCTATATTTTTGTATAATTATATCGTTGTACCATTACGTTATTAAATTTCTCTGTAATAAAAATAAAAATTCCTACTTCTCCCATGAAAATTTAAAATTCTAATCAATCGTAATTCTTCTCCTTCATAAACCAAGAAAAATCGTACGTGCTGGAAGAATTCTAACCTCTACAACACCACGTGTCCTTTAACTTCCACATTTTCTCTACATTTCTCTATAATTATATCGTTGCACCATTAAATTTCTCTACAAAAAAACTAAAAACTCTTCCATCTCCCACAAAAACTAAAAATCTCAATCAACCCTAACCTCTCTTCTTCACCAACGAAGAAAAATCATATCGCACAAGATTAACAAGTGTAACGTTACAAGAGAAACGAGAACAAATGGAATAAATCGTGCCCCGTCGACTTTCTTCAATATTGATTTCGTGGAGAAGCGTTTCGCGCCGGAGAAACAGCCTTCTCTGATTATTCTGCAATGCGCAATGGCGCGATATAAATTTCTTTCCTTTTTTTTCTCTTCTTCTTCTTCTCCTACTCGCTCGTTTCCTTCCAACGCAAAAAAAACAAAAAAAGAAAGAAAAAAAGGTCAACAGTTTCCATCCGCAGGCTTGGGATGCAAGCCGGGTGAGCTCGATAACGTCGTTCCAAATGCATTTCCAATCAAAATATAGTTTCGTGTATCCGGTCGTATTGTGTCCAGTGGCCGCCATTACCGATGCACATGGTTTTGTGCGGTCTGACCGTGGTACATTTGCAAATTGCACAAAGGATAAGGCTCTCCGAGCCGTCCCCGCTGCAGTAAAACGTTCCCCGTTTTCCCCTCCGTGCTTGGCCGACGTTATCGAAACCGTAACATTAAAGGGTTAGATGCTTAATTAAATTCATTTTAATTTCCATGCGATTTATTTAGGCCGTACCGTGACATTTTAATCCGCGAGAAAAGGATAAAGGCTCTCGTTCCTATTCATTTACGAAATTACCAAAGCTCGGGTATAGAAGTGTAACTGTTACAAAAGTACGAGATATAATGGAAGGGTTGATTCCTCCCCTCTTCCCCGGGGAAAAACTTCGAAATTAGCTCTTTAGGCTTCTCCCTCGGTTTCTCTTCTCTCAACTTAAGCTTGCGGGAAAGTGGAAGATTCGGGACGAAGAAGTGGAAAGAGAGAAATCACAGCGAGATAAATCTTAGCGCAACTTTTAACGCGAGAAAATTTTCAAAAATTACTTTTCTCCAAATATCTTCAGTTTGAAAAGCATCTAAAAAGCATCGATTCAACCTTTTCACTTATTTCCATATGCAATCATTTGTGTATAAGTAAACAATGAAATTAAACAAGAAATTCAGCTGAATCAGCTGTGATAACTGGTAACATTCATCGACGAAGTGTTACCGAGAACATGTTTCAACGATTCGTACACACGCTGCAAGAGAGTCCGCTGTGAGAAAATTAGCGATGCTGTTTCTCTCTGAAGCAGCAGGGGTTAATTCAGTTTCATTACTTCAGCTTGAACATCGAGGGAAACTCAACTGGTTCGAACACATTCTGTTCAAGCACGATTTCAAAACGGAATTCGATTATTATCCGGGTCATTTCGCGAGGAGAGACACACGAAACGCCTCTTCTCTGTATCTCCTACTGTATCATATTCTTGCCTGGAGAGTGGCGTGATGCCAAGTTAGCCCTAAACAAACCCTAAGCGGGTTCGTATTGGCTGGCTGGTTGAGGTATCGACGCGCGAGCATCAGGTTGTGAATAAATATTCGATATCAGCCTTTATGAAGCAGCATTCCAAGGTTGGTACGACGCGAACTATTTAAAAAGTGGAATTTCATCAGGGAGAGAGAGAAAGAAATATTTTCTCATCAACGTCGAACACGTACGTTCTTCAACATCGGGGCGCTCCACATAACGTAATCAGATGAAATATTTCCATCCCTTTCGCAATGATAAAAGAGAAGAAATCATTCTCCACGCAAGATTAACGTGCTGCTTTCCACAGAAATCTGGATGTTCCGAGATAGAGAGATACTATCGCGTATGTGGGGGGGTTTCTGCAGTTGATGAAGCTGCCTGGTGAAACTTTGTACGAATATGGCAGACTGAGATACCATCGACGGACATTCTTCTCGGTATTTCGAAATTTTCCTTGTGGTTTTATTTTCTTCCCGTCTCTGTGCATGTTCTCGTTTTTTAATCCGCATTTTTTTTTTAATATTTCCCTGGCTTATTAAAATTGGAAATTTCAAAGTATCGCGTACCGTGAGTATGCATTGATCTTAGAAAATCTAATCTCTTAGAAGGTTTAATTTAACTCGTTTGTTGATACAAAGTATCCTCTGTAAAACTTATTTTACGAAGAAATCTGACGTTTGAAACTTCGTGGACAATTTTTGAATAAAGCAAGAATTAGAAAACTTACTACAATTCCTTCTCGATCCCTTCGTCTCTTAAATTCAACCTTAAACGCGAAGAAAAGAGGCGGAACCACTTAGCAATAACTCAGGATAATCAAAATTGTTACAAAGTGGTGCACACTATACGCCAAGTCCTTCAACATATGTATATAGAGCGATCTTTTTCCCGTGGTTCCACGTTGACAACGGTGCAATTGGGTAATTAAACGAAACAGAGAGCGGCAGGGTGTACCACGGCACAATTAACCGTGGAGGCATTTAGCCGTGAGCCTCGTCCTCGCTAAATATATTCAACCGTAACAGGATCCTCCATGCGCGGGCCAATTGAATAGATTTTCGATTTTAATCGCGCGGGACATTTAGGCGGCGCCAAATGTTCCGTACTAAGCTCGAACAAAGTACGCGACGCCACGGTATCATGCACCATGTTAAAATGTAAAACACAGGCAGAGTGTACAAACGTAGGACACACACATTCAAAAACAGAGACAGAGAAAGAGGGAGAGGCAGACACTAGGACACACACATTCAAAAACAGAGACAGAGAAAGAGGGAGAGGCAGAGAAAGAGGGAGAGACAAGCATACGCAAACACAGAGAGAGAGAGAGAAAAACAGAGACTTGTGCAAACACAGAGAGACACACACAAACGTACGCACATAGGCAAACGTAGTAGACAAACACAGAGAAACAGAGAGAGAGAGAGAAATACACAATCACACAAAAAGGAAGGAGGCAGTTTCGTGACATTCGTGCGTGCAAGGATTACCTTGGTAAGAATTGTCGGCTCCCCGTCGTCTAATCGATAGAAAATATTATATCGCCAACTATCACGGCTCTGCCACCCTTGAATTTCTGCGACGCAGTTTCTCCGATTGGTCGTCGACGTCCAACTTTTTCGAAACGTAAGGCGGTGCGTTACACGAAGGCAATTAGTTGACTCATCCGCATCTTTCTGCAACGTAATTGCACCACGTCCCCTGTCGAACGCGATCATGAAAGAAAAAAATGATGATGATGACAGCACCTGACACCTCGTGTACGTGATACGCCGCGTCGTTCCTCTTTGTACGCGAACCTCTGTCTTTTTCCCCTCTTAATTAACGAGTCGCTTAGATGTTGCTTAGCACCAGGCTAACATGTCTCTTTCATTAACCTTTGCCACTTTTATCTTCTTCGTCACATTTTTTCTATATCCAGCCTGAGCGTTAATTCTTGGATCGGTGTCTTCTTTTCTTTGGTTAGCTTAGATTAGGTTCGTTTAATTGGTGCGAGAGTGGAGACCAGAGACGAAGTGTTCGAAATTGTACATTTCTCTCCGTGTTTCCCTCGGAGAAGCGAGATTTCGTTCTGTCTCTTAGAAAGAACTTCTTCCGCATAATCTCGCGAATTGTGTCGCGTGAATTCTTTATTTACGACGGTTGAGGTGGTTGAAATAAATTCCACGGTAGGCAACACTGCGAGATACATATTTCTCCGGTCGGCTGATATTAATCCTCCCTCCGCAACGCTTTGTAATTATTCTTTTCTCGGTGTTTCGCGTAATTCCGACATTTCTCTTAACTTAGAAAATTACTCCTGCGCAAGATACCAGTTTCTAAATTTACATTCGCTTTCAAAAGGACGTGCCTCTATACTGCCAGTTTGCCCGAATCGATGCATGTACACTAAACGTGTCTGAAACTCGCATTAGCCTCAACATTGCGGAACTTTCGGCTAAATTTGGCTAGGCAGGCTTGCCTTCCAAAAAAGACCATCATATCCCGGTGATTATAGCTGGCAATTTGAAAAATAGCAATTGTAAAACCGTGTACAATTTCGCAAGTTTCGCGAAGAATTTTTGCCAAACTTGTCGAATTGTAGAAATATTGTTCGAGAATTACCATAGTTCCCTGCTCGGTTCTCCGCTGCAGAAACTTACAGAAAATTCGTAGCAAGCTCACCTCGCGGAGATAATAAACTTTTAATTAGTCCAACTTTATTCAACCCTCGTTCTATACGATTTTCCTTTTCCGCCGGATTTCTTCGCCTCCGCGAAGAGAAACACGCGCGACGAGCAGTTAAATCGTTGATTTACGCGACAACTTCGGGTCTCCCCGCGTACAAACCTCCAGGCTGTGTTTCCCTTTTGCGTCGTCTGGCTATCGATCTTTCGAATCACGGCGTATTTCTGGTATCGACGAGACCACGACGTGAGTATGCGTGTGTGTATTTTTTTTTTCTCTTTCTTCTTTTTCTTTTTTACTCGTTCCTCTGCGACATCAAGCGCACCGTGCTGAGAAAAAATCAATATACTCGCGTCCCTTTGAATTTTTTCCTGTTGCCCGCCAAGAAAATATAGCAGCAACACGTTTTCCGAATTATTCTATCAACATACTTTTCACGAATGAAAATTCCACCTTTCGTGCAAATAAGCTTCTTGTTTTTTTTAAATTTATCTTCTTCTTTTAGCAGACATACGAAATTTCGTAGGACGAGAATTTTAGGTGGTTCATGGTTTTTTCTTAATTTATGCTTTTAGTCGTAGAATGCAGGCGAATGAATAGGTTATTCGGAGAAGAGAGAAGTTTACATAACTCCGGCGTGGCTGTTCGATTATAAAATTGATTCGCCGTAAAAGGTCGGTGATACGTGGAAACGCGTACGGTTTTTACGAGTTCAGTCGGCCGCCATAAAAGTATACGATTGTGAAACTCGAACGAAGCGTGTGGAAGCTGGCTGGTGTGCCCGAATGCGTTTTACACCTATGTCGCAGTTCGTACAGTGAACTATCCTCGCGCTATTTCCCACTCACTTTCTGTAATACTTCGTGATTGACAGCTCTCTTAGGAGGCTATATTTACGATCGAGTCCTCTTTTACGGAAAATTAAACGTAAATAAAAGGAGACGACGTATTGAATTATCACTGAAATACTAAAAAACCATCGCTGTATAAAATCGCGAATATTCGAAAATGGTGAAAACTACGAATGACAAAAATG
>NW_017100161.1:255767-256688 GCF_001263275.1 Habropoda laboriosa | reverse complement strand
TTAAAATCGCAAACATTCAAAACAGAGGAGAACTATGAATAATAAAAATGATATAAAAATACCAACGCTCTCAAAAAGAATCGTAAAAGAGTTAATCTGTTTTTAAAGGAAACACGAAACGCGAGAGTACAAATTGAATTGCACAAACAATTACGAGACATCGTAAAGAAATCTCGGTTAGAGGGGTAAAAAGGAAAAAAAAAGAAGAAAAATCTAGAGATACGAGGGAAACATGCAAAAACGATTAAAATCGAGGAAAAAGAGCATCGGTGTAAAAAAGAGAGACATAAAGGGTGGTTGAATTCAGTTTTTCCTCCGGAAATAGGAAACGGGAATGCGAATTAAATCGACTCCGCCGGCATTGCTCGAATTAACGCTATTTCCCCAGTCAAGAATCGAATAACGCTGGCAATTGTTCGGCTGGCTTACCAAAAATGTCCCGTCGAGAGAGACCGTATCCATCGATCCTCGAATATTCTCACCTTTCACACGCCCAGCGCGGAGGAATTTGGGGGTGGTTCTCGCCCCTTTTGTTCCACCGGTGCATCGCTTCTGGCCCTCGATTACAAGAGATTTATTTTGGGGCAAGGAACCTGCGCGACAAACAGGTCGTGGCACTTAATTACGACGGGGATACCTCTTCCCTGTGAATTACATGTGTCGCAGCCACTCATTTTATCAAGCGGCGGGTACAGCGTAATTAGAACACGCCCTAAGGCTGCATCGTTCTTTTTTTTCCCTTCTTTTTTAAATACATGGCACAGCTCGAATTCTTACGCCCCACCGGGTATAGAGATCTCTGTTGCTTATCGTAGGGAAAAACGAGTGCTAACTGTCGCGAGGGCGGCTGCAATTAAAAGCACTTTGCACTGTATATACGCGACTTCGGTCGCCTCTCTTGTTGCACGCTTTTTTATTCGT
>NW_017100161.1:231634-255706 GCF_001263275.1 Habropoda laboriosa | reverse complement strand
AATATATCTTCTTTTTTTTTTTTTGTTTCGTTTTGTCTCGTTTCTTCTTTGCTCCATTCATGACCGGAGGTCATGGAACGAAACAAAACATCATTGTAACGTTAGTCGATTCACAGAGGAGTTATTCTGTATCGCGAAGCCTTTTTTCGGTGTTTAATTCGCTGAAGGATTTTTTCTTAATGAAATTTCCTATTTCGTTCTTCTTTTAACTGAATGATATATTCTACATATGTAACAATGCGTGTTTGTAACGTATTCGAACGAAACTGTCCACAATCGATCGCCAATCTTTCGATCTCTAGCTCTTTCGACTCTTCTTGTAAGATTTATATAAAATTTTTTTTAAAACCCTTCGAAGGTTAGGCTTTAAAGAAATCCGAAAAAATCAAAGTCTCTACTATATTCTACGATTACTCGTTAAGTCAGATGTTTCAAAACTTTTCCAATAAAGACACAAATTCTATCCGAAGAAATACAAGAGTGAAATTTGGCTCGGGTCAACAATGACTGCCAACGGAGGATTGATAATTAAAGTGGATCGCAGGAAAAGCTTCGATAAATCATGGATTGTTCGTCGCTATTTTTCTGCATTTTGTGGAAAATTCGAAGGTACAAAAATACACAGAATGCACGTAATAAACAAAAGTATATAAATATACTACTCGTAACATTTTAGCGAATAAAACAATTGCCTAAAAATATGAATGTGCATAAAAATCCGCATTCTATTCATCACAGGTCTACATTACCATTCTGATCTATTTAGTCGATAATACCTGTCACCATTTCGAATTATCCCCGACAATAGTAACCGCAGCCAAAGTATCTCCTCTCATCCCTGCCTCTAAATGTACATATATACATACAACGCGTCTTTAAAAAACGATCAAACGTTCCACGCTCCACTGCACGTCGTTCCGCAAGATGCAAATCTCTGCATCTTCCGGTGAACGGTTGCATTTTCTTTGCCGCAACGAATGGTCTTACAAAAGAAGAAGAAAGAAAAACTCCACCTCTCTGTTTCACTTCACCCTAAATTTCCTCCCGGTTTTTCTTTTCTCCTCTTAATTCATTCAGCGACTATACACTCTCCGTCCTTTATTATTCCACCCTTCCCCATTTGGCCAGGCAACGCTGTGCTGAAACGCAGCTTTTTGTTTGCTACTCGTTAGAAGGTGAACGCTCTGAAACGCGGAGAGACGTAAAGACACTGCAGTCTGCACTGCGGACTACCGTGCAGCTAACTTTTCCCTCAAAGTCGCGAGAGCTCCGCTCGCTGCACCTTCTATTAGACTTGAACTAGTTCCGAATTCGACGTGATACCAAACAACGACCGTCCGGTTACCGTATAACACCAAGTTTCCCTGTTACAACGATAACCGACACACGAGGGAACATATCGAACATATGTAGAAACGCTGATATTTCGGGGTGGGAATTTTGTACGAGAGGTGATTTTTTTTTTTAAACAGACCTCGAAATTCGGGGTTGAAACTACGTTGGAAACGCAGTTTTTGGAATATTTCGGAAAGTACAGGGTGCAGAAAGAAAATTGCTTTTCGAGTGGGGAATTTAAAAAACGTTCATTTATTCGAATATGTTAAAAATTTGAATTCTTTTGGCAATTTTTCTTGGTAACAGTTAATTCGCTAATTTTACTGAAATTTATATGGGAGATGGTCCACGGGAAACTACTCCACGCGTATTTTTTTCTATCAACAACCGTACATACTGAAGGGGTGAAAACGAACCTCGAAGTTTGGGGTTGAAAACGTACTTTCTGGAATATTTTGGTAACTAGAAGCTCTAGAAAAAAAAAACTTATCTTCTAAATTACACATTTTTGAATGGAGAACTTCAAAAAAAAATTCTTAAGAATTTTTACGTTAATTTCTATGAATCATGGACCAAAACGAACCATATTTTCCTTTTCTTTTCGTTACTTGAACAAACTCTGTGCTCCTTACAATTAAGCATCACAATTTCTCTTCGCGAATCATTCTCGAAGGACGTTCACAGCGAGGAGAAATAAGATTGAATTGCAACGGCGAGAAATTTGTTTAAAACGGATTCGACAAGAATACTTCGCGCGAAATGAACACGTTCTTTGTATCCGCGAGGCCGCCAGCAGGCACCGAGAGAGTGCAGCCAATTTTCCCCGTTAATTGTATCTGATGGCACACGATCCATTTTCATCTTCGATCGCGTTACGTCGGCGAAAGTCAGGTTTAACGCGTTCATGAATATATTACGATCCAACTGCAGATTCCGCTCGGTGTCCCTTTATCGATCTCGTGCAAAATCATTCGTACGACATGCAAATTTTCGCCCACCGTGGTGAAATTCCAGGAATTAAACACAGGCGGCGAAAAACGAGAGTACATTTCGACTACGCAGCCGTACTATGTACATATGTATACACTACCGGCCGAAAGTTTGGAATCACCGAGCATTGCAATTTACACAAAAATTTCCCAAAAAAAAGTCAGCGACTTTGAGAATTTCTTATCATTCGAATCAACTGATACGAGATAAATTGATAAATGTCGAGTTGAGATAAACTTCAAATCTGTAAAAAATTAGCAGCAGATTTAATATTGATGAAAAGTGGGAGGTGATTCCAAATTTTTGGCCGGTAGTGTATATGTAAATTGATCTACAACTCAACCGGACGACGGATGAAATACAACGTTCGAATTTTGGGGCAAAGATCATTGTCCATTGAATCGTCTGTTACTTACCCGACAAAACTCTGTTACGCAACCTAATGTAACAGATAATAATATATTGCATAATATGTTACTTAACATTACGTAATGCATCAGTTCGAAAGCCCCAGGATAGTTGACGAGCATGAAAGGTTAAGGAAGAATAACAACGTGTCGGTTTTCCTTTTAAATTCATTTCTCTCTCCTGCTTAATGCACGTTCACGAGTAAACTTGTCGCCTCTCGTGAAATCTTCAAGCTTTTTAAATCGTAAGTGTATCGAACATCTGAAGATTTCTCTCGTGGAAGGATCATTAATCAATTTTTTCTTTCGCCCTTCAGAGAAAAGAGTAATCTGACTTTTAGTCGAATGAGAAAATTCATCGATCGTAGAAATCTCGTGGCTTTTTATACGCAACAAAAATGTTTCTAGTTTAAAAAAAAAAAATAAAAGTTTCTATTTTTCAAGGCTTCGCTGAAAGTTAGCCGAAGTTAACGTGGGGTAAGTGGAAAATTGCGTCGACTAGGTTACTTTGCATTTCATCACGCTTTCTCGCTCGAAAATATCAAACTTCTTTCGAAAGCGGCTCGCGTAACTTCATATCTATGCCATTCCCTCTAGCTGTATCCCGAGAGATTTTGCGATCGATTTCGTTCGCCTGCGAAAGTTCGAACGTCTTCGAAACGACGACGATAATATCGTCGATTAGATCATTTGGAATTTTTCAAAAATCGGGAAAATGTAATCGATAGGGAAACTCGTCGAAATTCGATGGAAAGTAACTGCGAGACTGTACTACTGCACGCGTTGAAGTAAATGGAAAAGCACCGTCGGCTAAAACAGCCTGGAACGAAATTAAAACGAAGGATGCTAACACTTTGCGCTAAAAGGAACTTCCAACTAAAATTAATCGACCGTTAAAGTTATTAACTCTTAATAGAGAGCCATCAGCTGCGTTAGTTGCCGATATAATTAACCCTCGACAAGAACAAATCTCGCGGATGAAATTTCTGGTAAATAGAAAGACTTCGGCGAATAACTTGGAAAATCTTCCATCTTCGTGAAATATTGCAGATTTATTTTGTTGTATGTAGTACGACTTATTGTTAAGACTAATTAGGCGCGGGGTATTTTTCTACAGGGATATTTGAATTGTAGTATGAAGTTGTTATACCCAGACTGAGTTTATACGTGACTGCTCGACGTTCAGTTTATCGTCCTTCTCGTACGAGCTCTCGTATACGACTGCGACTTTGACGAACGTTCGGGAAGGACTGTTACTAAACATTGGGATTGCCTGTGTGTACTAGATGTCGTTTCGCCTGATCTAAAGGTACCTTTTCGAAACTTGGAAGAATATTCGATACGTACTTTCTTGTATCGATAATTGATCATAGTTAAGGGGTGAAAATCACCCTCAAAGGTGGAGCTATTTAGTCTAATATCTCGAAAAAAATATTAGAGACAGAGGAATAATATCAATTGACGATTTTTTCATTGACAAATTTGAAAAACAGAAAATGAATAATTTTGACGAATTTTGTATTTTTCACTGACAAATTTGAAAAATAGAAAATAAATAATTTCTACCAAATGTGCTTATCACCTTTATCGTCGAGAGCGATTTTCACCCCTTCGATGTGAATTATTGCTGATAAAAAAAAATACGTGTCGAATATTTTTTTGAGTACTACCAAACACCAAAGTTTCATCAATATCGGTGATTATTTTTATTTCGACAAATAATTTATCGAATTTATCAAATTTTGCAAATTCTACGATTCCACTATTGGTTACTGTTTCAACAATACATTTCTAAGAAGGCACCACTAGAGAGGATGATCGAGTGCAACGGTCTGACTGTAAAAAGCACTTTGCTCCTCTACGCGATGTCACGTTAAAAATATTCGAAAAAGGAGCGTATAACGAGAGGCAGGGGGAATGGGACAAAAAATACGAAAGCTTTGTGCTATGGCGGTGGGAAAGTTCGAGCAGGCGAGAATTATTCACGAGACATCCTAGCCGCGAGCCGTTCCCCGAAATAATGACATTCATAATTTATGGCGTCGTCGATGCTGCCCGATGAGTTGGGTGAAATATTCAAGTTGCAGTCGAACCAAGCTACGCTCTTTCGAGACAAAGAGGGAAACACGATTCTTCCTTTTAAAATAGAATTAACGATGATGCATCAATTTTCTACAAGTCACTTTTTAACAGCGTACAAAACATTTCTAAAGCGCTTGTTTATCGAAAACACCTGTGTCGAGGCACAGTGTTTGCGCTAACTTCTGTTTCGATGTTACCATTTAGGTGTAGCGTTTGTTTCGTTTGTCTATACAAACAACATCGAGGTGAGAAAATTGATTTTAAAAACATCCCTATAGCTGCTCTATGGTGTACAGCTCTCTCTCTCTCGTCGTGTCTGTTTTCTCAGCAAACGATAACCGCGAGTTCTTAGTTGGCAAATGTGGGTCAAGAGAGGCAATATATCAAAAAATTTCGTAGGAACAATTCCTGCGGAATTTCTGCTGAAGACAACGGGTTCAATTTAAACGGTTCCCTTCCGTGGGGAAATTGGAAAAATGTCAGGAAAATTTCCTACCACCAGGAGAGAATTTTCTAATGAAAAATTATTTCTACTCGTTTAAAAGTAGATTTCGTTTCTTATACGTGAAATTAAATAGGTAATAATGACAACTATGATGGGGAATTTAGTAAGGTTCGAAGTATAATAATATATCGTACTTTTCGAACGGTCTTCTTTTTCAGACCTAGATTAGTATGTACTTTCACAAAGGAGGGCATCGTTACGCTGTGCTAACCTAAGTTTCTGCAGAGTAGGGTCGCCATGCTGGCCAATGACCCTTTGAAACGCTTGGGTGCCTGGTCCCTCAAGTTTTTCATCGAGTTCACCTGACTTATTAACGATACTCCCTTTTGTGTCCAACGCTTTGCTAACTGTCTAAGTATGAAGCTCATTCAACAGTGGATACGTTAAATAAAACGTTATACAGTTCTTGTAACTGTGAGAAATACATTGAGAATCTAGAATTACCCAAACGTGTAGTTTAATTAATTAATCTTCGACATTTAATTGCAACAGACTTAAAAATTATAGAAATAAATGGAAGCTTAACCCTTTCATAGTGAGATAAATGGGATACATATTTCACTTGAATATTCTAACAAAAATTCATCTCAATTTAGCATCCATTACAGACATAATGATCGATAGATAAAGAAAGAGTTCACGAAAGGGTTAATTAACCCTTTGCCTCCTAATGCTAAGTAGTCGTCCCTTCAATAATTATTAGAGAAATTACGTATGCTTCGTAATTAATAATCCTCAGACTCATAAGTTAAAACTAAAATTCGAGTTAAAATGCAAGTGTATTCTAGATAAATCTCAACGATAACCTACAAAACGAGTGTGATTCGCTGTTACAAACCAAAGGGTTAAATTTCGAATCTCACAAATAGATCAATTTTTCCCTTTCACACGTCGAACAAGAAGAATGAAGTTTCGAAACACACCATCAAGTTCACCGTGAAACAATAATGCTATTATCGCGCTATTAAGTGCCGTTCAGAGTTCGAAACAATACTGAACTCTCGTTGGCGGTGGCCAGTAGAGTAGCCACTGGGAATTATAAGTCCGATATTGAATTTCAATTTATATCCAGGGAAGGTGAATCGTGTATAGGGTAAAAAGCACGGGGATGAGAGTACATACACCCCCCTCTCTCTCTCTCTCTCTAGGAAAACCACAACTATCTGTTGCATAAAATTTGCCACAGCTACCGTACCTAATGGGATGTTTAGGCAGCGAATAAATCTGGAAACAGATATACGCGCGATAAGGGTCATTTATCATGCCTGTAAAACAAGTATCTCCGCTGTGTGCAACAGACACACGATACCGGCGATTAATTCTCCAACAAATTGTCTGTCGTGCGCAATTTTTCCTTTGTGTATCTAAGGATTCGAATAAAACATACGAGTGATAGAGACGCGATAGAGTCGTGTGACTTCAAGCGCTGCTTGATTTTCGTCGCTTCGGAAGTGAATTTGAAGACTTAACCCTTTCGCATCTGCGAAACATTTCGTGAATTTAGGTTCGGTAAACATTCTTTATCCATTGGATTCTTTGACAGTGTTCTTTAATCATTTTCGAGACGAAGGAAATGTGTTTACTATTCCTAATTTTGAGGTTAGGTGATGAACTTAACCTCAATTTATTAAGCTGAATTTCACCCCTTCAATGTGGACGATTTTCAATAAAAAAAAATACGCGTCGAATATTTTTTTCAGTATTACCATATAGATATCAAAATTTCATCGAAATCGATGATTATCATTCCGGGACTTCCCCTTGTTAGATTCGATATAGACTCGAGACTAAACGACATTAATCTGTAAATACTGAACAACAGAAACGTGGGATATCTCGTCGAAAGATGCGAAAGGGTTAAATCCTTTCCTAATTTATACATTACGAAACTTAAGATTGCTCTCAGAAATAATTGAAATAAAATGTTCTTTTTAATGGGAACGGAGAGTAGCGCATTAGAAGGTTTGATTAAATTAAGCGGCAAGGTTGGACGTTTGAAATCTATTTAACGAAAGTCCATTAAGAGTAATCGAATACTATATATCTCGCAAGATTATCTGCGAACTCGTTAAGAGAAATCTCTTGGCAAACTCCGTAAACTCGTCCCCGTTACCACCCTCTGTTTCTAGGATCGTTCAAATGAAGATGTCTCGTGCTCGCCGAGTTGGTTGCTATCGGGGACAGGCTCGTGAACGCGCATGATTCACGTAACAGTCAGTCTGTTTAAACCAATGAGTGGATAGAGGTGTATAAAAAGAAAGAGTAGAAATGTAAAACGAAAGGTTTGTTCAATATTTTCAATCTTCACTTGCTGCAAAATGTACTACTTCCATCACAGCCCCATTTTTCGTGAAATTTAATCAGAATATTACCGCAAGTGTGCACGATAATTTGTATTGAGAAAAGAATTCAACACGAAAAGAGCAGTTTCTAAAATCTAAAACTTACAGAACCTTTAAACCCAGGAAAATATTATCTTCAAGCTCCACTTACTGCAAGATCCTATCCTATTTCCACCACACCTACATACACTTTCCGTGAAACTTAGTAAAAACATTATCCAAGCATGCACAACTAATTTCCATTAAAAATAGCCTATCTAAAGTAACACACTAGCTTGAAACACGCGAAAAATCCAGTTGTAAAATCAAAAATTCACGAAACCGTCCAAGCTAAAAAAAAAAAAAAACGAAAATATTATCTTCAAGCTTGACTTGGCGCAAGATACTATTCCACCGCAGCCACACTATTCACCGGAATTCCAAATAGCTACAGTCTGCGCGGAATTTCTTCTCTCGGGCTATAAATCGCGACAGCTCGACAAGCTTTCTTCTCCTTTCGAGTGTAAAAAAAAAAAAAGAGGAGAGAAGTGAAGAAAAAAATGAACGAGAGAGAGAGAGAGAGAGAATTGTGGTCACGAGGGTGGAATGGTTGGGAATTTTCTAGGTGAAAGAGCGCGACGTTTCGAGGAAAAGGGGGTTTCCCTGTGGCGTTGGCGTGACGACAACACGTCGATGACTATCGTTCCTCACGCAACGTTGTAAACGTTGGCTGCACTTTTTGCCATTACCGTTATTATGCGACTTTTCACACAGTCAGTCGCCCCAGAAACAGACCATGCGCGCCAGTTCCACCGTTGATCGGGGCTAAACCGTGAGGGAAATCGATCTTTATGGAAACCAGCCCTGTCGACCACCGAACGAACGCCTTCCATGTCCTATGCGCTCGTAATAAAGAAAAAAGGAACGCCACGAATCGACCACAGCTTAACGAGCCACAGGATTAACGGGGATCTTTATCTATGCTTAATTAACCCTTATCGCCAACATATGTGGGACGATCGGATTTTTAAATCTCCCTTCACGCATTCCCGGTGTCCTTTGAAATTGGCACGATGATTTATAGGGTGCTGATACGAATGTTGAATGGAATATTGTATGAGAAAATTTTAGTGAGCATTCTGTTTTTTTTTTTTTTTTTTTTGGTGTTTGAAAAAATTCAGAAAAAGTTAAGTTTGGTCATTTTTGAGGAAAAATTTTGGTGCTCTGAATATTGTAATTTAAAACGAATAATCTAGTGATTATTCATCTTACTGGGATGAGGAATAATGAAAAATTTAGTTTCTTTTTTCTACGATGGAATAGGAAATATTTGTCTGGTGTTTGAAAAAATTGAGAAAAAGTTAAGTTTGGTCATTTTTGAGGAAAAATTTTGGTGCTCTCAATATCGTAATTTAGAAATAATAATCTAGCGATTATGAATCTTACAGGGATGGTGGAATAACGAAAAAATTTAGATTCTTTTTAATATTTGTTTGGTATCTGAAAAAATTCTCAAGATTTTGCAATTTTCAAGGAAAAATTGTCGTGTTTTGACGTAACTCAGAATGACTAACCTAGCGATTATGAATTGTACAGTAATACCGTTTGTTCGATACAACAATAGATGTAAGTACTGAATGTTTCATGTCTAATTTGCACAGCGTGTTCAAGTTTTCCGAAACTTCTGTACAACTGCAATGCTATGTAAATGTGTCCTCTGTTGTGCAAATTAATACCAACTTTTCTGTCCAACGCAATTGTTAATAATACCGCGATGTAATAATTTCGAATCCACGTAACAGGAATATCTAAAATATGGATGTATACAGCGAGTGCACTCGTTCGAAGTATTTTCAATAATGCATTTCCATCTTGTAATATACGAAATGGCTGATTTCTTGATATCTTATACTTGCTAATGCAATTGAATTCGCTCCTGACCTTAACTCGCGATTTTTCCAACGATAATGTTATTCTATTGCAAAAATACAAATTAACAGAGAGACTTCAACGTCCACGATTTAACATGTACATTTTAATAACTTCATTCTGTTCAACCGGAATTTCAAACTTTTCCAATTAAAATTTGTAAACCACGTTTTGCAAACTCGATAGAATCCCCTTCCCTTGTAAAACAACGATACAATAACACTCTGATGAAAATGTTGTCAAAAACACGACCACATTTACACTGCCATTTACGTGAGAAGAAAAGAAAAATTCTGCAAAAACTCATTTTCACGACATTTAAAAAACCGATGTAACCACTTATTCGCTAAAATTATCATCGCTTATAAATTACCACAATACTACGATTTCAAAGGATAATTTCATAATACACCATTTCTTTTGCCTTAACCCTCTACTGTCGAGGCAGAGTCTCAGAGACTCCGCTGATTCTCTTCTTTGTTCTCTTCCATTCTATTTAGAACTCGACATTATTGTACTAAAATGAAATTAATACAGTCAACCACTCTATTCTATAATGTTCATTAGGAGAATGTGTAATAAAGGTAAGTCAGTAAGAAAAGTTGCCAGAAATGTTCCATATTTATGTATAAACTAACTGGAGGTTCAGGAGTTTCGTAGACTCCGTATCGAGCTTTACGTCCCAAAAGCTGGTGTCTCGGCAGTAGAGGGTTATCCTCAATTTTCCGATTTCTCGGAAATAAGATCCAACAGAATCTTCTTCTTCTTCCACCCATTCAATTAAACTCTTTTCTCTCCTTCCATAAGTGAAAAAATCTCACTTATCCTTGCTGCTTTTTCACGCGAAAAATGCTCCAACTTCGTAGAAAGAACTTTACTTCAACCATCGTCTATTATCAAGAAAAAAAAAAAAATTACCAAAGACAAGATAACGATCCTAAACTTTCCCATAATAGTGCGGCCGTTACACTTGTCTATCCGGTTGCGAACTTATCGCACCGTAATAGGTGCGAACGGTCAGACGTTAACTGCCCCGTGATCTTTCTGCTCGTGGCATTTTCTTCTCCCTCGGGGAAACGTAAATTATACGTCTAACCGGCGGCGGATAATTCAAAGACAGAAAGAGAAAGCTGGCGGGGAAAGAGGAGAAAGAGCACGTCGCATAAATTCAGTGTATGCAAACCGTGCGCCATTGCCCTTCAGGGAATCATACTTATTCCCAATTCTTACCGCCACGTTTCACTATGCAGACGCACGGGTAATTCGGCTAAATAAAAAAAAGAAAAAAAAAAATGAAAAAACGCACGCGAGTTCATGAATAAAAGAGCTTTGACTCGTTGTTGAAATAGCAGCGGGACGTTTAAAATGTTAAAATGGCCGCCGGTGTTGCGTGCAGAGGACCAATAAAGCTTCAGATAAGTATCGACACCATCTGAAACTGTCCATGTCCCTGATACTTTTATATTCTACAAGCCACCGTCCTCGATTCAGCGTTTTCTCTCTTTCGTTTCTGTTTTTAGTTCGACAAATTACGCATTCCGGTAGCGTAGAGAAGTGGCGAGATTAATATAACAACGGTTTCACGGCTCGGAATTATCCGCAAGACGGAATCATTCCGTGGAAATGATCGACGAGCTACGAAATGGAACGCGAAACGAGCGATCGTCGGAAATTATTGGGAAGACGAGGAGAGCCTGTGAAACGCGGATACGCGAGCATCTTCTTCGTTTCACGGTTGTCCATTGTTGATTTGAAAAGAAGCGACGAGATAAAAAGGGAGGAAGTGGTAAAAAGCGGGACGAGGTTTTTTTCTCTGAATGGTTTTCACTGCGAGAGACATTTTCCGCATCGTCGTGTTATCTTTCGGTAAGGGAATATCGCGTTCCCTTTTTTCTTCTCCGTTTATAATTCATCCATTTTATAGACGTATCTAATGAAATTCCATTTTTATCGATTAAAAAGCGAAAGATGGAACAAGTCTTTTGTGAAATTGTCATTTAAATGTCCTCAAGGTACATTCGATTCAATGGTAATATTTTTAAATTGCTACCACTTGTTCGTCTCTTCTCTTTAAATGCATCAAAGAAACGTCGTGAATGTACGATTTCATCCGAGTTTCAATTCTTTTTTTTATTGAAAAGATAGAATTGTAATTGATATTTCTAGTGGATTTTACTGGTTCAATTTAGTGAACTGGATGTAGCTAGACCTTTACCCTTACCGCCTGCATCCTTGCACGATTATTAAAGCCGTTTAAAGGAGCGAAAGAAATTTAACCCTGACTAAGAATAGCGTTTCACCTATAGATAGTGAAAAACGAGAACTGCAAGAGTGTAAAAATTGAATCGAACCCTTTCACGCAAACAAACAACCGACCAATACTTGATCCGTCAAAGCTGCGTTCTCTGATCAAACATTGACAAACTAAACATCCATTAACGTTCAACATTGTCCAAGTTAATCTGACGGTAACCTGACCGAAACCAAACTAACTGCATTGGATTCTGAACACAAATACACCACGGTGTGTGTATAATTACATTTATTTTCCAGTATGTTCGACATCTGTCAGAAAAATCAGATATTCCATTTAAATTGTTTATCTGTGCAATTCGGTCGATGATCGAATCTATTTGAGGACCTAAGAGAAAAGTTTGTAAATTCAGAAAATTCTTTCTGTTGAAAGGCATATTTAAGTTCACGTGAAAATTAATTAGGTGAATCGTCCCAAATTTTTATGAAAATATGTTTCAAGGAAGTAAAGGGTTGAAAGGGATATTAAATTATCTTCTCATACACATAACATAATAAACTATTTATTTATGCAATTAACCCAAAGATTGCACCTATCTAGGGACCCAAGAGAAAAGTCTCCAATTTCAGAAAATTCTTCTCGCTGAAAGGCACATTTGCAAGTCCACGTGAAAATTAATCACACGAATCGTCCCAAATTTCGACGAAAAAATGTGAAATACCTTCAATTTCCAGTCCTCGGCTAACTAAGCATGAAAACCTTTTTAAAAAGAACCACGGCCGATTGCGTACGGGGAAAAAGCTCGAAACCAGCGGTGATTTCGCCGGTTAGATAAGCGTCTGACTTGCAACCCTGTTGGGCCGGCCCTGTTTAAAGGTGGTTGCCAGCTTCAGACTGCAGCAAGCGTGGGACAGCTCGCACGTGAGAGTGTTGGCAGTGTGCCACTGCAAAGTGACCCACTTTCGACGCGTAGATTGACCCAAGAGTCGCCATTTTTACTGGGAGTCACCGAGCAGTTCTTGCAGAGCGCGGTCGCCGTCGTTACTCGAACCTTTTCCCCTCCCTCTCTCTCTCTCTCACAGTGACTCTTTTTTTTTTCAGGTCGTAGCAAAGAGGACAGATCGTTAACTGACCACGCAATTATGAGCGAACAGCCAGTTTCTTTGAAGTTCGAGCCTTCGAGTTCGTACGTTCTAACCGCGCCGCTTTATATAGTCGTTTCAAAGCGGAAATTACAAGCCGTGCTTCGCTGCCGGCGTCAAGTTCCACTTGGGTGGAAGATAGATTCAACGTTGCCCTGTTACACCGTACGCTTCTTTCCCTTTCTTTTCGATTTCACGCCGATCGAGGTGTTGGCAGAATTTCGGGATCCACCGGTTCGACATTGAGAAGTATCTCGATCGAATAAATATCCCTGGGAATTCTTCTTCGGCGAAGAATAGAATTCGGTCGCATGACCGAGGTCTCGGTTAACGTAATTTCTCACCTTGCCGATTATCTGATCGCTGGTAGAATAATTAACGTTCGTTTTTTATTCAGGTGAGAGGTAGGTCTGTGGAAAATCTTAGTATTCCAACGCTGTGAGCGAATGCAGGCAGTTCTCACTTTGCGAGTTTTTATTTTAAATTAGTCAGAATTAGTATCAGTTAGAAAGAAACACAGATAATTCTCACTTCGCGAATTTTCAATTGTACGAGAAGTCACGCAGTGTCCAACGACACAACGATCAATTAGACCGTCTCGTTCGCAAAGGCGGGAACTAGCTGCACCTAAAATTCAGCACAATTCATCACAGACTGTTACTGATAAAGTCTATAAAAAATTTCTCCACTTCCCTAGATAAGTAATTACAATTTCACGTAAAATTCGAAAACCCTGTTACACTGACACTTCCTAAAAACAAAAATTAACTCAAACATCTGTAAGAACGTCTCCTTCAAAAAACCGTGGAATAAGAAAATCGACGAATACTCATTTTCGCTAAAAGGCATACTACAAAGTTGCACACCATGGAACAATGAAAAACTGTACGACAAAGTGTTAAAAGACAATGGAAACGAATAAAAGAACGGGAGAAACGACGTGGTTGATCGTCTTCTCAGGCATAAACCGAGAACTTAAACAGACTACGCTCGCGGAATACCATCCGCCCTCAGCCTCTCATTCTACTTCGCCGCAATAGAGATGGTCTTATTTCGCTCAGCGGAATGAATGAAAAGTACAGTGGCGCGGAGTCAGGGAAATCTCGGGATGGTTACCGGGTCACGTCGTCTCTCCTCCGTATCAGTAATGAAGCAGGTCGACTACACGAAAACCCGTGGCCGGGTACGCAAAATTATGCGGAAAACTTGCCGGTTTTATTCTTGCCCTTTAAACCACGCCGAGAGGAAAATCCTGTTCCCAGTGTCTTAATTCTACCGTAGTCGAGGGGAGTTAAACGAACTCGCTGATAATAATTTCAACGGCCATTCTTGAACTGCTCTAATCTGATGTAGCCTGGCTATTTTTATGACAGAGATTCGAGTAGCTTGGTATCGCTGCTCTCTTCTTTTTTTTTTTCACCGATTGCACGAAAGGGAGATTGTTCGAAGGAAAAGACTCTCGTAAAATTGATCGTCGGAAAGGATAGAACAGGATGAGATAACCTATCAACGGGCCATTATGAAGATAAATATTACGAAAGACTCGAGGCGACGCTATCCAACATCTATCAACTCGACGTCAAGCAATAAAATTATCGTAAGGAGTTTGTCGTAACTCGAGGAAATAATATCATCCTGTCAAGTTCTTCGAGATGAACAACCATTATTCAACAACCATGGGTTATTCCGCGACGAACGATACGTTTTTACGTGACATTTTAGGGGAATTTTCCCAGCGATACCTTTTAAACGTGAAATACGAATGTTGCTTCCTTTTTCTCTGCACGATGAATTCTTTCGCCTGGCATTCTCCACGATGAAGCAACAATAATCGGCAATTTTTTCTAAAAACCCTTTTAGAGCCGCCTATTAAACCGTAACTCGTTCAGCTGGCAATGCGATACCAAACAATAGAATCCTTAAAAGCCGTTCCTCGACAGTGTTTACCTCCCCATTTCGTTCCATTCATCCTGCTTACAGTGACTGTTATTTTCAGCCTTGCTCGTTTGTCGTATGAGAATATATTCGACGTTGTTACCCGGTCGGTTCCAAATGATGAAGAAGAAACGATGTTGCTTTTCTTCCGACAAGAGTTCGCTTCATTGTGGGGCAACGGTAACATATGAAGAGTACAGCAGGAAAGGGGATGAAAGTATACTATTTTTTTTTTTTTTTGCCTATTATGACGTTTGAATACATGTGGAGGAATTTTTTTTTTACTGTGGAATTCATTTTTGCGTTTAAATGTAGAAAGGGAGATTAAAATTGCAAGGTTATTGTTATTTACATAATGACTAGACTGAGAAAGGCGTATTTTTGTTCTGATTGTAATTAGAGAAAGATGTTAGAGGAAAGAGGACTTTTTTTTTTTTTTTTTTTTTTTTACGTAAATCGAATCTTAGGAACACTTAAGAACAGGAAATTAAAGGAACAATAAGCATACCCCGCGTATAGAACGTCTGAAAACAGGAAATACTCTAGAAAACACTCAGAGAAGTGAACACATACTCGACAAATCTTCAGTATCGATTTATTGGGAAATGAAGCTTGGTATGAAAAAATGTTACGATTTATTTTTGCATCCCTTTTCGGGCTGGATCAGCAATTTTGAGGCAGTCTGTGTGCATGTACATATTAAACCCTTCCCAAATTTGTGAATAACTAATATAATTCGTTGCGCAACCTCCTAATAAGGAAAACAGTTGAATTGCTATCGATTTAAACTGAATAAGATAGAACTGTATGAAAAATTAGATCCTTTTCTCTAACTTAAAAAAAATCCTCTAACTTAAATGAAATTAGGGCATTTGGTGACGTTCAGCAAACCTGAATAGTCATCAGAGAATTATTAAAATCGAAAAAATGAATCTAAATTCTAGAAAATCAATTTTTAAATTATCCTAAATTCCAGAAAATGAATTTTTAAACCATTCTAAATTATCACAAATTCCAGAAAATCAATGATTAAAATTACTCTAAATTTAAACCACGCAATACGAACGTAACGCGTGTCCCAACACCCATAAACGACAATGTACCGCAAAGGGTGCACATCTTGTTTATGTTAATGCCACGTAACAACGTAATCGACGATTACGCGGGATATCTCGCCAACGGTGGAGACAGATTTAAGTGGCGAAATTATCCCGCGGACAGAGTTGACGTTACATTAACGAGTATTAATTACAGGAGGGGGCACATTGCCATCGTGTCAGAACCAAGGGGGTTTTATCGTTTACGATTGAGGCCGGCGCCATCGCGGCGTCACGATGATATCGCCATAGCACTTTGCACGCACCTTTCTCGTTGTTTGAAATATCTACGGGATACCGATAGTGTCGTGACCACTACGTTCCCTCGTTTCGTATGCAGGCTTTACGTGTTTCACGTTCTACATCATCCACACGTCTATTTGTACACGTACGATTCCCTATCTCTTTCTCGCACGAGCTCGCTTCACAAAGAGCTGCTTCCTGATTGATTGTTCCGTGCGAGCCTTTGTTAATCAGTTTGGAAAAATCGACCCGACTGTCCTGAATACTGTCGACACTAGCGCGAAAAAAAAATATACATATAAAGAAATCCGCGGCGAATAGAGAGCGTTCAAATGGAAACGGGGCAAAAAAAAATAGGATTCATGCTGAATCGTTGACTCTTGACAATTGGAAACAGTTTTTTTTTTTCTATCTATTGTGAAATAATAGAAAGACTGTATATACGGAAGGATGTTTCCGAGTAAGAATGATTTATTTCTTCTAATTATTGTAACTTAGGTTTGTGAGAGAGAGAAAATTGATCGAGAGGACCAGGTAGGAAATTAATAGGGAAGAATTAGTATTCTGAAGGTTCGAACCGGAGGAGAATACTTGGATGATAATAAATAGCGAAGTAAATGTAGAAGTAATCTTTTCGGAACACGAGCAACCCAGGGATTTTCTTCCTAAATGCACGTATCAGAGAGTCGGGCAATTTCTCTCGGAGCTTATTAGATTTTCTGCCAGGTACGCTTGTACACCTTCCCGTTGCCCTACAATATGGCCACCCTTTAAAGGGAAAGGGAATATTGTCCCCTATCCTAAAATCCAGATGAAATCCTCTTTTCACGACCGCGTATGCCCTCAACGTATCACGGAAAAATCGTCCCAGGATACTTCTTCTTTCCTCTACAAAAGGAACACATCCCGACAAGATGTCCGCGTATTTATATTGTGCAACCCGTCTCCGTGCTACACACGCTGTGAAAACTATCTCTACTTCCATGTTCCCTCTCAGCAGAAATTTCTAGGTGAATTCGTTGATTTACCATATTCTCGTGTTCCTTTCGTGTGAACGTGATAAACATAAACATGGGAAATTTGCGTAAAATATTCTGCTTCGAATGGGATATTCTAAATAAAAATATCGATCACGTGGAAAGTATAATGTTTATACAATGGAGATTTAAATGCATTTTGAAGTACAATCTATACTGTGTTTTACGAACATTGACTTGAAAAATGATAAGAAATAATAAATAAACAGTAGCAGATTGCTGTATTAGGTCGTGTAATGTTAAATGTCGAATTTCAATATCGATATCGTCTTGATTGGCAATTTAAGTTACTTTTCGTATAACTTGTAATAATTTGTAACATTGCACGATTGTATTAAACTGCTAACGATAACCGGTAAAACGAGAAAAAACTTCTATAGAGACCAAATAAAGCCAAACTTACAATACGACGTTACACCATAACTCGCCGCCATCTTTAATCTACTCGTCTCGCCGTAGTTGGAATAAACTGCTCGTAAACTGGCCTTACGTACCGAATTAATTCGCCAGTTTCTAGCAAACGAGCGAGTAAAATGCATTTTTACGATTCGTTTGATCGTCACGGTTGCAAAGTGGCCCAGATCTAGTGTCTTTCTAAATCGCGATAGCGACATATTCTAGGCGAGGAGGTACGAAACGTTGAATACGATCGTATCCAAGTGGAGTGGCATTATGCGACGACAATGCTGTAATCAAGCCTGGTCTCTTTGCCTTGCAAAAAAGGATTGCTTCCTTGACTTTGCCAACGGGCTTGGTCGCCGTCTTCGCAGCGTCGCCCTCGAATTTTTCAACGCCTCGACGCGACGGTCTGTTGAACCTGGAAGTGTACACTTGGCAAAGCGTTAATTGCACACGGACAGGAAACCTAGTACGCCAATCGCCTCGTTCTCCTTCTTTTCTACGTTCCTCGTGGCTTAAGTGACGGAATTCGACCGGTGCGAGAGAAGAATCGCGTCGGTGACGTTAATTGTTCTCGTCGAGTGTGATTTTGGTTTGTGGAAGCTATCGCGAGAGTGATTCGGAATTTTCAGATTCGGGGGAATTTTTTAGGAGTGATAAAAGTGCGAAGAAAACGGAAGGGTTAATTACTCTCGAGAGTACTCTCAGATTGTGTCCAGCTCTTCGTCAGCACTCTCAGTACTGTATACACCGATAAATTTGACTCTCGAGAGCTACTCGCGATAGTTTTAAATACTCTCAAATGGACAGGCGCCCTGAAGTCGACCATAGCTCCACGGAAGTCTCACGAAGTTAGAGAAAGAGGGAGAGTATTTGAGAGTTGGGGTGTATGTTCATCTGAGAGTTTCTTTACGATAGGAGTACTTTCAAATCGTGTCTCCAACTCTCTATCAGTACTCTCAATACCTGATAAATTTGACTCTCGAGAGCAACTCGCGATAGTTTTACCCCGAGGATACTTATCCAACTGAGAGTTATACACACAATCTGAGAGTACTCTCGAGAGCAACTATCGTAAAAGACTCTCAGATGCACACGTACCCTTACAGAATCAGAATTTTGCATAAGAAAGTCTTAGAAACGACTGACTACAGAATATTTAAACAATCCATATTACAGTATATTCCAGCACAATCGTTATTTCCATTCTACGTATGAAACATAACCTAACCTACCCTAACCTAATATCCCTACATACGTTATTTTTCCGATCACGGTCGTTTGATCACATTTAATTGGTCGTTATCGTATGCGGAACATCTGTATTCCAATTTATAATAGCGTATCTCGAATATTTATCATGTCACAGAGTGTGTTTTATTGAATCACCGAGATTTTAACTCGTACAATCTTCACTCCACGAGTAAAAAATTAAACGCCTAAATTATACGACTTAGTACTCGGTGCATAATTACCGAAACGAGAACAGCTTATATTTAGTTTAATTAAAATTGCGGTCACACTTACATTGTCGGTGGAACAGAGGGTTGAACTGGCGAAACCGCAAACTGCAGGGACAGGGAACACAACAGACAACCGAGGCCGCACAGTTTCGAACCGAAAACGTAGTGAAAATTCCGTCCTTGCTGTTCCACGTTTCACAGCACACTGAAGGAAAAATAACGAAATTTCTGAAAACGACCTCACGTACGACCGTTAGCCTACACAACATATCGTGCAATGTTTGGGATATTTTGTTTAACATCGCGAGAATGTCCCCACCCCACCTCTGCCAACCGAGACCTACACGTTCTGTGTAAACAAAGCTAAATTCTAACTAAATGTTTATCTAAATTGAACTTCGAGTGAGACTAGAAAAAACTGTCACGTTTCGAACGAACATGTTAGAATGTTAATTGAAGTGTTAGAACGATGTTGAAAAAATATGTGAAAGTATTTAATTGTAGAAAAATATCTGTAGGGTGGAATTCTTGAAATCTTAATTTTCTCTACAGAAAAATATTTATAGGGTGGAATTCTTGAAATCTTGAAACATCTATAGGGTCGAATTCTTGAAATCTTAAAATATCTACAGGGTTGAATTCTTGAAATCTTAATCTTCTCTATAGAAAAATATCTGTAGAGTGAAATTCTCGAAATTTTAATCTCCCTTTGCACGAAAATTATTCTTTTTCGCTTAATGAAAGTTCCATTTTCGAAAATTGTCGCGTACCATCGCTATAGCCCATAATTCTCGACACTTCAATCTTCCTATGCGCATATTTCGCACGAAGATCATTCTTTTCTCGTTTAATAAAAAAATTGTCGCGCACCATCGGTATACTGTCCGCTGCACTCCCTAATATTTATTTCAATTAATTTCTACGTTATAATTGGAATTTTATATTTGAGCATCGCGCAGTTTCCAATTTGCTCGTTGCAAAAAAAAAAAAAAGGAAACGCACAGAGAGAGAGAACGACGAGAGGAGCAGTGAAAATAAACGAAACTGCACATGTTCCCTCGTAATTAATAGATTGTCACGCAGGCAGTAATGTAGTTTCAGCGGAATTAACTTCGCAGCGTACTGCAAATATTAACGAGTGCAATCGCAAAATGTAAATACACGTGGCAGCTGTGGCAGAATCGCGAAAACCAGAGTGAACCGCTTCGTCATACGGATGCTCGACAGGAGGAGGGTTGGAGAACACACTGAGGGAGGGATGATATATTTGCTTAGACCGTAGGGTTGAATTACGGTTCACTTGCAGGATCGTGTGTATCTGTCGATTTATCGGTGAAATTCAATACCTGATTGCACCGTCTTCTTTAAATTATTCACACCATTGGGAACCTCCGTCTGAGAGTAACACACCTTGATACTCTGTAGCCTAATCTCAAGCGTTAGTCACCTTATTTTTCACTAACTTTCCAGCGTATTACTCACTCGAACAAAACTAGCCTGAATAGACAATTTAACCCTTACTCACCAACCCTTCCAGCTTTAGACCCTAAGTTACATATAGGAAAGCAATTACTATAGTTAAGATCAGTCAGAAAGATTTCTGTTTCGATATTAAAAATTCTGTAAATCGTATCTCTTACACCTAAACGGTATAAAACTTACACCAACGAGTCCCTGAAGAGTGTTAAATCCACAGAATTAACACCGCCGACGTGCTCGTCACGAGCTCAGGAGTTTGCCCGTGGAAGAAATGCGGGTCTGATTGGATTCGTATCCCCATAAGGCCACCTTTTCTAACACAATCGTAAAAATAAGGCACACGTATTGTCCTTATTAACTGAACGTGATAAAATCGACGAAATGGATCATATAGCACCTTATGGCGGAAAATTCGGTCGAAGTTGCCCTTCTTGCCCTTGCACTGCCCCGCGGGCAAACTCCTGAGCACCGCACAGTATTTTTACTCTTTCACATCAAATTCTGCAATTTTCTTCTCTGTAAACTTTCATTCGTCGACTACGAGTCTTCTCTCTCGTAAGTTTGATAAACAGACATTTTTTTATAATATTTCACAGACGGAATTATATATTTGACGATATTATAATTGCCGGAAGGTAGGTTGCATTTTATGGCTGGTTAAAACGAAGCTGTTGCACAGCTGTTGTCGGGACGAATGGAAATTTAATTGAAGTATAATCAAAAATGTCGATTCTCTTCACGAAGGAAGGAGAAGAGCTCGAAAGCGTATAGAACAGATATTCTACTTATAAACAGAGTAAATATGAAATTTCGTGTATTTCTAAGGTTGGTAAATCTTCGATCTACTTTTTATCGCAGACATGACTGACAGAGGGACGAAGAAATTCGGCGATGACTGCGTGGAGGACCGCGAATGCGGTTTCTCGGGGTCCTATTGCGAGCCGAAGAAGAACAAGTGTACGTGCAGGGATGAGTTCGAGGCAACAAATCATATCGACAAATGTGGACACCGTAAGTTAGTATATTTTCAAGCGTGCCGGCGCCCAGGCACTTCGTAAGTGTCCTCGTCCTCCTGTTGGATCTCGCCAGAAAGTAATTTCACGTAATGCTTCTCTTGCACATAAATTACTGTTTCTTAAAGAACAAAGTCTTCGAATTTTTTTCGATTTCATGGAAAGTGCAGCCCCTTTCTTCTATTGCTTACCCAAAAATTTAGAATTCTAAGGGAGAAACACCATAAGGATGACGCAGGAATGTTTCGTGCACTGAAATTTCTATCGTTATTCGAGAGAAAATTTTAGCTTAACAAAAAAAAGTTTGAAAAATTGAGAAATCCTTGATGTTCTTACGAATGTATAATAATTAATCATATTATTCGACGGTCCTTCGAAAACCATCGGGACAGTAACAGAAGAGAACGAAGGAGATATAGGATTATGATAGACGGTTAATAATCTAAATGACGATGATGGTTTCGAAGGTGGAAAAAGAGGACAGAGAGTAGTTTCAGTCGAGTCACGTTCAGAGAACGGAAGCTGCACCCTTTACCGACGTCGAGTTTTACGATCGGAATGATATGAATGTCCTGGGGATGGTTGCTTATGGCTTTCTCTCTTGGAATCCAAACGAGGCTACGAGCTTTTATTGGTCTAGGACGTCGGAGGCGCCGCGGCGAGAAATTGGAAGCAGGGACGACGAATTCAGTGTCCCAGATTGTGCTCCATCGATGCGTTCGATTTTTAATTGAGTTTTCTTGGCGAACTTATGCCAATTCTATACGACTTTCATTCCATTCAAACGAATCCAATTCTAATTCTCTTGCGACTTATGCTAATTTTAAATTGCCTCCAAGGATTCTTTCTTTCAAACGCGAGACCATAATTGGAGGAATATTTACGAACGAATTTTAACCCTTTGAATATAAATATGTCTTCGTCGAATCACATTAGCGTACATTTTATTTAACCGTAGATAATAAAAATTTGCAAAAAGTGGTTCCATCGTGCGTTCTAAGCTTTATCTCTCGATTAATTAATCTGTACGTTCAAGTAAGAAATCTAAATTAATCTTGTCAGTTTCACGAGAAGATCCATTATCCTCCAGCAAACCGATTTGTTACCAGTTTCAAGTTCCAGAAGGAAAAATGCACGAGTTTCGCCAGTGATCCGCGAAAGAAAGGGCAAGAACAGTTTCTGGTCAGGATTAAGCCGTTCTCCTAATTGCGAGCCTGTGGTCGATATATCGAGGACACTGCGGCGAATAATCAGTCGATCATATTCGCCACATAAACCTCTGAGCGTACTCCGTGTCCCACAGCTTCGCTAAGAAGAGAATAATCCCTTCTTCTATCAGACATCAATGAAATTAACGAAATAAATCGTTCAAATAGACCTTCTCGACAGAACTTAGTCCATACAATCCAACATTTTATTCGTATTTTCTCTTTTCAAAAGTTTCACTACAAAAGTCACCATCCTATAAAAAAATGCTCCCAATGCAGAGTTAATATTGGAAATTTCTGTCGTAAAAACTTATGCGACAGAGTGTCTGGCGCGTTTCGACTCCTCATCTTCTCGCATTTTTCTCGCCTCCCTTGTCGAAATATATTCGCTCCGACATCTGACCGATTTTACCTTCTCTCTACATTTATTCAAGCAACTATATACATCCCACTCTCGACCTAATCGAATTTCACCATTCAAATTGAGTAACGCTAATTTCATAGGACGAGACCAAAGTGACCCCTACAGTGATGGACAGCAGCTTAGACGTCACACTAGGGCATCGGATCATCGCACGATAATTGTCCGACGTATCGACAATGTCCCGAGACAACAGCGAGCTTCTGTTTGCCAATGATATTATAGACAGGACAGCACAACCTGGGAGACTTACAGTCTACCCGTGAATCAGAACCGAATAGTAGAACGTCCGTAAAAGGAATTGACGTCGTTCTATGTAATTTACAAGTTTATTCCGTGGCGTGTGCAAAACTGTCTGGGAAAACTAGGATAAAATGGCTCCAACTTTCCATTGCAAAGGGCGGATTGCGAATGCGACCGAAGACCTGATTCCAACTAAACCTACATATAGTCACGCTGTAGTTTGTACAAACTTAGATTAGCAACATTTCCTTCGAATTAATACAAAGCTTCGTAGATCACATGTAGTGCTCTAAATTCAATTTCTCACTGTTACCACGAGTTAATTCTTTACTAAGAGACAGATTACCGAAGCATGCGACGTAAGTCTCAACACGAAGTAACTCTTCGATTATCCTTCTGAAAAATCTCAAGAAAAATCATTCAATTTGCAAAGTACCTCGTCGAGTCACCAAAGCAGAATTTCAACAGGAAAAAAATCCTCACAGATCCAACCACTTTATCTCTCTCTCCCTTTGTCAATTATTTACACCCTACTTGAAAACCCGCGTACAACAAACACGTCGAGTGAC
>NW_017100161.1:214737-231608 GCF_001263275.1 Habropoda laboriosa | reverse complement strand
AAACGCTCGGGAGTTTGAACATTTCGTTGGAAAAAATTTGCCATACCGACCGCGGAAGGGGAGAGCTCTGTTTTGTAGCTTAATGGTTTTGTGTTTGCAGCGGCGAACGTGAACGAGTCGTGCTTCTTTCACGAGCAATGCGAGGCGAGGGTGAGCCAAACGGAGTGCAGGGATGGACGTTGCATTTGCATCTTCGAGAAGATCCCGGTTACACAGGCTGACGGGGTGATTGTGTGCGTCGGTAAGATGAGAAGAGAGCTCGGCGAAACAGCCAGCCACGGAGTTTCGCTGCACTTTTTAATGAGATTCCCGTGCCGCGATGACAAGCAACGGTGCCGAGTTAATGGAATTCCGGCCTAAAATCTCGCGGAGTTCATTAATTCGTCAGCTGTTCCCGCGCGATCAATTAACGCGCGCCGGCAAGCGAACACCGACGCTTCCGATGGTAGAGAAATTAAAAAGCAGCATCCTTGCCGCGACCTATTCTTCACGCTCCTTTTTTTTCTCTCTCTCTCTCACTCTTGACACTGTGTAAATTCGACGAAACGTATTCGTTGCACGTTGTTCAATTTCACGGTGAAATATGTATATATTGATACGAGATATCTATCTCTATTATTGCGTAATCGAGGTCTTGATAGTTACTTCCTGGAGGGTGAAAGATGTACGAGACCGTGTCAAGAGTGTCTAACTTTACCTTATGAATAGATACGTCTCACTCGATCCTGATAACTTTTATGAACCGTGAAAGGGTTGAGGAGTTTGTTGGAGACTTTGTCGTAGTAACTCTCCTCTGTGTCGATCCATACACTTCGATTTCACTTTGTCGAGTTTCGTTGAAATAAATGGTTACGGTTTTACGATCAAGCGTCGTTAAGAAGATTAAACGACGTTCAATTGAAAATATTCGGGACGTTATCGCGAGAGAAAAGGGTTATCAAGCCGGTGAAATACGAATTTTCTCGTTGTTTCTTTCAGCCGAGCAGAAAGAGGAACCGAATCTCCAATATATCGACCCGACGATGATCGGTGTCCTCGTTGGTATGGCGCTCATGTTCATCATCCTCTGCGTGGTCCTTAGGCTTTTCAGCAAGTAAGCCATCTATTTGCGTATCTCGCCACGGTGACACTCGACTTTACCAATTCTCCTAACGAGACTTTATGACCTACTTCACTCGGGGGCAATCACGCCAGAAAATGGACCTCCGGTGTCGCATGCCTAATGTACATTTAATGTTTTTTCACCCGTTTCGCGCCTACGACGCGCATAATTTCCACCGCGAAGTAATTGCTATCGCCGAGTTACCGTTATCGCGACGCAAATTGTACAAAGAATCTCTCCTGCTTCTGTAATGTTCCAAAACGACCGTCGCAGAACTCTGTAACCGAAAAAGTCTGGTCGAAAAACTGTCGTGTGATCAATTAACAGTAGAACTACCGGCCGGGTCAAAAATCACCCATTGACAACTTACCAAAAACTAATGTATTAACTAACTTTCCAATCACGTTTGAGTTACATAAACATTCACTTTTGGAAAAATCGCTTACGGGTCATTTCCACCCGACTGCTAGATCTAGCGTCAAGTTCTCCATACGTTCGCCTTGGATTTGCACGATTCGAGACGTCCGATTGCTGTTTCAGGGCTCGCTGGCGCGAGAACCGTACCATCTTCAACACACCAAACGCCCGTCTGATGAACGTCTCATTACTGAGGGAGAACAAACTCTTGCACCCGCAAGAAAGACGTGGTTCAAGGGCGAGCGTACGGGTTCCCTCGAGGCAACCCTCGATGGCCTCCTTACGCGCCCATTCGCCGAACGCCTCGCAAGGTGCGAAACACTCTCAGCACTCACAGCACAGAGTGAGCCGTACGGGTTTTTATTCATTCACTTACTAAGCAAGCAACTTGTTATACAGTGTCCCGTTGAAACGAAGCAAGCGACTCTTTTACGCGCCAGTTTTTATATCGGGTGTTCGATGGAAATCGAGACGCCTCTCTCTCAACGAACGCCTCCCTCAAATACAACCCTGTGTTTCTCTTCAAAGAACGAAACAAAACGAGACACGTCATAAGAACGAGTTACCTTTTTTTTTTTCTCCATTTTTCCTTTTTGTCTTCGCTACTGTACCTCCGCGACAGTTGTAGATTCATAAGGTTACAGGTGAACGATTTTTCGGAAACAGTGGATCGTGTCGTTCAAACGCAAACCACGATTCGCGCCCGTCCAGCGATTATAGTTCAACGTCGTGTTTCATGCATTTCTTTAGAGATACACCCGTGTGTACATATGTCGCGGCGTGAACTGTTCAAGGTAAACATCTGTTCGTTTAGCGGAGAATCTCGTTTGTAATTCACGAACGAACTTTCTGCGTTTATAAAAGATGCAACGACCACGTCAGGTGTATTAGAGTATAGAAATACCTAACCGTTGTTTTCCTGCTTCAATATTCATTAAACACGAAGAAACGACCAAAGTTCCGCGCCTTTTCATTTTCTTCGTGCTTTGTTTTCTTTTACTTTTTCTTCGTTATCTTAACGATTTGTTTTTCGTCTGGACTCCGATGTTCCGGGTACAAAGAATCTGGCGAGGAATCGTGTTTTTCCAGGAACGTGAACGTGAAATTTTGTCCCGAACACGTTTTTGCGAACTCGCTGCCAGCGAAGTGGGATGGAGAATGTGTTCCTCGTGTTAATCAGCTAGCACCAAAAATAGCTATCTTCCAGTGTATATCGATTTCCGTAGAACATCCCATATATGTATAATATAGATACGAGTACATATAAAGTAGGTGACTACCTACACTTGCCTACTCTATTCTTTATACTTTAGAATCCTTCTATTAAGCTCAGAATCCTTCTGAATTTCTCGCATGCACAATTGCCTGCCAAGAGGGTAGATATTTGTTGGTTACTTTCAAATTTCGAGGGTGCATATCGAGAATCGATGTGTTACATTCGGATGCATCGTTTAATTCAAACAACCCCCGTGAAATTCGTCGAGAAACTGCTTCTTTTCTTTTTTTCTCTTTTTTTTTTTCACATGAAAAACCGTAAAATCGCGTATATGCTTCTCTTCTGTGTTGCAGTAACGAAAGATTGTCTTAAACGACGGTAATTAATAATACAGATACTGCCGTAAGTTTCGCGCGTGAAATCATGGGACCATTGTTAAGTGAATTGCATCAAAACTCGTAAGTGGAACTCGAACGTGAACAATAAAGAACAAAAATTAGGTGAACAAAAGAGAGATGTATGAGAATTGAAAGACTTATCGATAACCCTTTGGCTAGTCGATGAACAACTCTATTCTGAAACATCCCTTCAGTGATTCGATATATATATATACATACATATATTAGAAATCAGTGTCTGATACATGTTTCTTTTTTTTTTCATTCTGAAACTGTAGTAGACAGAAAAAGTCAAGGGGTTAAACGGTTTGAAGATAAAGATTTGTATTTGATCGTTTTGTAAGAAATGATTGCAAAAAGGACGATACGAATGTACCCTTACAAAGTGTCGCGCCAGAACGATGCATCTTAACACGCCATAATCATGTTCCTCTATTTTAATGGATTTGACTCTCTTTGCAGTCGACCATCTATAGCAGTAGTCTGTTTAATGATCCCGTCTGTGACCGTTGTTCTTGATTATCATGTACTGTGGACCTATGAGGTGCTCTATTGTAAAAAACTTTTCAAATTGACGCGTCCTTCGAAGAGGGTAAGTTTCGTATTCTTACGAGTTCGTTTCTTCGTCTTTTTTTTTTCTTCTTCTTCTTTGTTTATATGTATATACATATACATATATATTTATATATACATTTTGTCAGATTAATTTTAACTGTGGTAATCGCAGAGTATATATACATATGTGTGTATTTTGTACATAGCCCTTTTTGTATACATGGTTACTTACCCTCTTTCGGATACGTCAGAACTTCGAGCCTAGAAGTTGACTGTGTGAGTTCTTTTACACACGAAAAATAACACAGAAAAACTAGACCCGAGTCTCCTCTCTCTATACTATATTTCTAGCGTTCTCGAGGATCACGACTATAGTTGCTTGCTACAGTAAAAGATCGTTGCTTGCGTATGACGATGATTCTGTCGTAGAGATCGCGGTTCGATACCGGTAACAATTTAGCATAATTTATTTGACTCGATTAAATAAGGCGCAGAGAAGTAATGTTCAAAAACTAACATGGCAGTTCAAATTTGGGGGAGGGAATAAGAAAATATTCGGACTTAATGTTTAAACAGAAATTTGTATATTTCCTGATGTTTGAAAAATTTTCAAAGAAAACTTCTATGTATAATCGATATACGATTATATCAGACCGTGAACTTTTTTCCAAGAGATTTTTTATTTCCTCCGCGTAGTGTAATCAAACTAGCGAATAGTGTGATACGCGAGTTACGACGACGAGAATCGATGATAGTATACGCGTGCATTTCCATTATCGCACGGAGTTCTGAAGTAGTTTTACAAGAGACCGGATCGCATTGAAGAAATGCATCCCGGTTACACGGTAAGATAGATTATCGATCGACTTCACTGGAAATGGTTAAAGGGAGGCTTTCGGCGAATCGGTTCGTTTCGCCTGCCCGCGAACGCCAAAGCTCCGCCATTTCCGTCATTGAGGATCCATTGTCGGTGAAATCGATCGTCGAGTTTCACTTCAAGCCACCTTTACAGTTCGAGTTCTCGAGCACTTTTAGAGTTAGACGATTGCATGCACGTGCACACAGTGGCGGTCGGATTCTGTAAATATCTACTTTTCTCACCGATTATTTCTACCACTCTCCACGTTTCGTTTCACTTTTAACAAAGAATCCTACAAATACGGAATATTTCACTGACAATGAATATCTAAGTAATTATTTTGTTTCTATTTTTGTACTTTGATACGTGAGAAATTTTATAACCTCGCTATTTCTTTCGCAACAAAACATGTACAACGTATTTGAAAAATACGTCCAACTTTTGACGCGCGTTACGCTTCACGTGTAAAAATAAATAAAACTGTCAAACTCGAATGTCCTGTTCGAGTGTTTCGTTCGAATTCACGACCGCCATTGTAAATCTTTCACAAACGCAACGAAGAAGCCGCGCCGACATTTTTCCCTCGGAGCGGCGCTCTTCATACTTCAATCTTATTTTTCGGCTTTTCGTGTCACGTCAGAGGCATACGGTCGCGACAAAGCACGCGATACTTTAGCAAGAAAATCTCTGTCGCCAGGTTCACGAGCAGGATCGCGACGCGGGAGTCGTGGAAGCAGCGGGAACGCGTCGGCGGTCTCGACGAAATCGAACAAATCCCCACCGAATCAGCCGAGCAACATGACGGAAACCGTTCTGGAAAACGTCACCGTGGAGATTCTCGAAGCGAAGGCGTAGATCGAACAAATTGAACGAGAACGTATTTATCCTTCAACGACGGTCACGAAGACCTTAGCGAACATGAAAGACCGTCTTCTAGCAGTCCTCTTTAAAAGAAAAAAAAAAAGAAAGAAAAAAAAACACGTACAAATTCTACCATTCTTCGTAACAATCTTTTTCTCCTTTTTCTAATCGACAAACGAAGATATATTTCGCTCGTTTGTCTTTTACGTCTGCTGCTTCTTTTTCGGTACAAGCAAAGAGAAAAAGAAAAAAAAAGAAACTTTTTTCCCACGGGTCTACTTACACGTGCATTTCTGAACCGCCTACGGCCATCCATTATTATTATTATTCTTATTACTGCTACGATTATTATTAACGATTAAATTAACGTTCAACGTGAAGACAATGATGAAGAAGAACGGTGTTTACGATTCTACGGTACACGTGATAATCATCGTTTCAATTTTTACGTCGGGAGAAAAGAAAGAGGTTAGGTCCGTTATGGAAGATCAAAGTGAACGTCTTTAAACTTGTGATTTCGATAAACTGTTGCGTATAACCACGGCACGAATAAAGCGTGTGAGATGTTCGAGATTCTGCGAGAGATTCTGAACGTTACAAATCTCATAGGTCGTTTCTAGATTTTGTTGCATTTAAGAAAAGTAAAAAAGAAAGCAGAAAAAAACACGAAGAAAAACGTAACCTTTTTCTACGATACCAAAAAAAAAATGAATGCTTAGTCTTACGAATCATTATATTACACGTGAGGCACAATTTCTTCGTCTTCGATCTGTTCGTTTGCTATCAATTCGCGTTGCAGACGGGTCAATACAAAAAAAAAAATCGCGAGGCGCAAAGCTCCTGCTTCTTCTGTTATTCAGAGGAAAGAACTTGGAACTTTGTACCGGTTCGCGATGTTTTTTTCTGGACCAAACGACGATAGCGTACGTTTCACCACTGAATGGTCACTTCGCTAAATGCGGTTCATCGCTTCAAGCTAAAAACACGTCTCATATTTTATAAACAACACTATATATCGAATCAATATACACTCGTTGATCGATCTTTCTAAGTGCAAACAATCGTTTTATAGACAAACGCCGACAACGGGTGATCCACCGATGACGATCGCGGATCAAACAATCAAACCGGACGATCAGATCTCGATCGTCCGCGAGAGATAATTTTCAAAATCCGTCGCGTTCTGTCTTTTACCTCTAGCAGTCTCTATCTGTCTGTCTCTTGAACGTTTCTTCTTTTTCAACGCTTCGAATCACTCGATTTCTCAACGCGAGGTACAAACACTGAGGCACTGACACTACGTTGGATCCCCTAACCTAAAAGGATAGCCTTTCATCTGTCATTCAATAGACAAAAAGAGATGTCTGTAAGATCGACTAGAGTTAAAAGATAGAACTCCGCGGTGTACTAGCTGCATTACCGTAAATATTATCAAAATCGTCAGCTGGTCTGATACAAAAAAAAAAAATGAGAAGCAAAAATAAGAATCGATACGTGTTACGAACGGAACGATGGAATCGGAGCGCTACTGCGGGGAAAAAGTGAACTACGCAGTTTCATCGTCGAGGACGAGAGAAAGATAGAAATCAGAGAAAAAAAGAAAGAAAACTCGAGAGATCGATATCGACGACGAAGCACCGATAGTTGATGCCAGCGAAACCGAGGTTTTAAACGAGAAAAGCCAACATGAATGGGACCAGACGAAAAGTGTTTGAAAACCGACATCGTGTAGGAGTATCACGTTACGTTGCCGCGCGCGTAACGACACCAATTTAAACCGCGGGAATAAATTCGATGTACCATCGAGTAAAGCTATCTGTTTCGCGATAATACACGTTTTAGTAAGGACTGACAAGAACTTACAACGTACTGTTTCGTGCGATAGGCAACGAGACACTTACGTATGTATACATGTACACGTGTTACAAGCTCTCGTCGGTTTTTCATCACCGCGTGCTCCTCGTAGAGGTTATATACACCGTTCACCCGCGATCGATTAATTCGTCCGACCCTTATCGCTTGACGATCGAGCGTCCGAGGAGATTTACTTTCTCGCGCTTACGAACTACAGCTAATGTTTCTTACTTGACATCCCTTCTTAGTCTGCCTGTGAAACAAACTTTATCGTTGCTGATGGAGAAGAAAGATAAATTCCAAACGATCGACAATACACACAGCTAGAAAGAACCGTAGAAACACGATGTAACTGTTCTCCCCCCCATAAGAGGGAGCCGTAACAGCAGCAATTTCACGTGTTCGAATCTTCGATATACATACGTATATGCATATATCGATCGATCGAATTTTTACCCGGTGTGTATTACATATTCACGAAGCGGTGGGATTAATAAAAGGGTAACGTAAATGTAACAAATCGGCTGGAAAGATTTCATCAACCAGAATAGATAGAACATGACCAACAGACGCATTGAACACGTTTGTACGATACTGTATTTACCTTAATTAATCGCACAAGATCTTATATCAGAAAGCTAGAACGTCGATCTATAAAAGGTTACATTCTACATTACACCGAAACAATAAACTACACATAAGGCAAACGTAACCTTACATCTACACACAGATACACGTACACACACATCGAAATCACTTTTTTCTTTGGTATAAGTAATGAGAGAATCATCGATAGTCCGGTACGATTGTATCTCAGCAATTTAGTGCCTGCGCTCTCGCGTATATTATAGCGTTTACATTTAAAAAAAAAAAAAAAACAAAAAAGGTGAGATTAATTAAATATATAGATACGTATATATATATATATACCAGTACAAGAGAAGAACAAATTATATATATATACATATATACATACATACATGATACTAGGCTTCGCACTATTTGCACTATTTGTAGATTACTTTTGGAATGCCTAGTGACTGTATCCACTCTGTGATCTATGTGCAACGTACAGCTAACAGATTCTTCTTGCTACCGTCATTGTTATTATCTCCGATTATTATTACCATGATTATTATCACGATTATTATCGATACTTACCGGAGGATAATTCATAGATATTTACATCGTGTAAGCGACTCGCTTAGCTGTTATCGTCCCGCACCTAATTAAATACTCTATCTTCTGCACCCATTGATGATCCATTCTGTATAGCACCCTCGCCGTAAGCGACTTAACCAATTTAGGAGCATCTTTTTAACGATTACGACGACGCTGTCCTGAGAGGCATTTATTGTTTCACATGATCACGATAGTTATCGGTTTCTTGCGTGGATGTGGTCGAGTGAGATTTGAATTTTCGAGCGGATGTGAGCAGGAGGATCTGAAAGAGAGAGAGAGTGAAATTAGAGAGAGAAAGAGAGAGAGAGAAAAACATGAAAAAATTACAAAAAAATAGGAGAAATAAAGAAAATGATACACAGGTGCGTTTGTGAACACGAGAGACGAGCGAATGTTGTAATTAAGGTTAAGTAATTTTCTAGGTTAGGACAACGTGACGGGGATCGATCTGATCCGCAAACGAAATTCGGGGAAGGTTTCCGTTTCCGGATAGGAACATCCCCAACCGTGGTCCTGGTATATTAATTAAGTAAACGAGACTCGATGTAATAATCGCGTTCTTTGTATCACGAACACGAAACACTTTGTACCAGAGAAACACAATCTTCGATTTATAATAACTCAGCTGTGGAAAGTAATCGTTCGCTTGTAAGAGATTCTTAGAGTAACCGTTTATGAAAAGAAGAAAGAGAAGAAAAAGAAACGACTTTTAGAGAGAGCGTAACTAAGATTTAAGGATGCTTTTTTCTCCGAGTCGTTAGTTTTCCCTCCACCCTTTAATATGATAACCAAGCACAAAGAATATTAACGAAGAAACAAGCAGGGTGCCTCGTCTTTATCCAGTATCAAAGACACTCGCTCACATTTTTGTAAAACAAAATATCTCCTTCTCGTTAAGCGATGGACACCATCTAAACTTGTAACTTAGACACCTTCATATCGCGTCTCTGATCTAAATAGAGAACGTTCTCAACATAGAAAAAAAGAGAGAGAGAGAGAGAGAAAAGGAAATAGAATCGAGATTCTCGGATAACGTCGACAACAATACGAAAATAGAGCCAAGAGAGACAATTCTATCTCGTCTTATTTTCCCATTTTTAACGTTCTATTCTTCTTCCTTCGTGTTTGTTCTCCTTTATAGTATATCTACGGTTTTACTTAAACGAAGGAATAGATATTCAGTTGATCCGTCCCTGCTCTACTCTATTCTAGATCATTCTAAATCCTCGTTTCTTTAAGAATTTTACTAGTTTATCAGAGAACTGTGTACAGTCTCGTTACATCAACTACAAAAGCAACTTCGAAGCAGATCTATATCAAGCTTGAAAGATACAGAAGAACGCAAGAGAAATTATTACGACGAGCGAAGATTATTCGTACAATTTCTTGCGATCTTGGATCGATTGTTGATCGAAGGAGAATCCTCGAAGATCTGCCGTTCTGTTTCGGACAGAGCTCGAAGAGACACGGATGGACGATACGGTAATCCAAATATGGGGAAGTGTTTGGATTACTCTTCGTTCCCGTGGTACCAGCCTTTGGAATCGATTTTTCATTTCCACCGAAACTCTCTGCGACGACACACCAAGTACATACACAGATGTGTGAAATGGGTAAAAACTATCTTGTAAGAAATTCAAGTGACCACTACTTTTCATATCTCTGTGGGGATTCGATCGACGTTTGTCGATCGGGCTCGATAGGATACAGGACACCCCTCGAAAAAACCGGAAGACTCAACACGAACAGGAATACCCGACAATTCTCGCTGACAACGATGGAAACGTCCCGAAATCAAAATTAGACAATACCATTATGTCGACGAAGTCCCGAATAATCCCGGTGATTAAGAGCGATCGAGATGAAAGATCGTCGATCCGCGCGAGGAAGCTATCTTCGTCAGTGTGTTTGTCGAACTTATATACATTACAATAGAGTTGTATATGTGGTATAAAACAAAAATCGTCCTTTAGAAAACGATCTTTCACCTACACGAATGATTTTGTAAAAGTTTCTTGTTAACACTGAAACCTCGCCTACGTAACCCTTTTTCTCCGAATCTCCAGCACAAATTGTCATTTTCGATTGAATATCGTGATAGATCCATATGTATCCCTGTTTCCTTCTCAACACGTTAGTAATATATATATATACATGTATAACGTAACGAATTATTGTAATCACCAAGAAAGAAAAAAAAACACCGCTTGCTTTTTTAAGGGACTACGTAGCGTGTTATACGCACGTTCGAGCTTCTTGTAGGAATTATTACTATATAAGGACAAGCGTAGAGGTTTCGTCTGATGAATGCATTTTTGTGCTTAAAATTCAATGATCCGTCTCGTTTAATGTTCGACACACCGATCGTAGGACGGTTAACGCGGTGAAATATTGTGATTCGATTTAGATAAATAAATATATATATATATACATATACATATACACGATATATTCGTATTGAAATGTAGCTCTCGCTTCGATTTAAAGAATCGCGTAAGGGGTAAGAATTAAGTTCTATACGATTACGTGCTACATTGTAAAACACTGTAAGAGTAAAATATTTCAAATGCAGGATTTCTAGACAGCAATTGGAATCTAACCAGAGGGAATGTAAACTTTCCCCGAGATTATTAAGTACCCTATATCGTTCTCGATGCAGACTTAGATGAACTCACGCGAGAAACTTTTTCATTAGCGAGGTATAACAGAAATAGAGTTTCTTAGTTTAACAACGTGTGGATGGGTGCGGGTAAAAACGAGTACGATGCGAGTCTCTCATTTTTCAATTTTCAATATTTTATAATGTCAGGTATGTAACGAAAGTGGATATATCGTTGAACTTTTGGCAATATATACTACCCACACTATTTTACTAGCGGCTTAGCCTACCTTGTAACCTTTATATTATACATTTCATATTATAGCTTGTAACAGATGAATTAATAATCTATAACAATTGTATTTGAAACTTAATTATATTCTGACTCTTCGAATTCGTTTTAATAAAATCTTAATACACTGTACGAGATGTTCTGTTTTCTTTCCTTCCTTCAACTGTATGCAAAAGGGTTTCTGGGAAGAATAGAAAAGAAGATCCTCCTCTATGAATTATTTCCTTTTTTTTTTTACCCCTTGTTTTCTTCTATACAAAGGATACTCGGAATATTATAGGAAAGGTCAATTAATATAACAATGCTCTAAACATAGAATAGTCTGAAAGTGTAATACTTTCAAATATTTACAAAACCATAAATACTGTACATTAAAAAATATTTATTCCTATTTGTATGAATTTTTGGCTCTCCAATCGAGAAATTCGTCGAATTCAGCCTCGTCTCCGCTAGAAACATCCTCGTCCGCATTCTTTTGCTTCCTGTCTGTCGCTTGCACTTGTTCCTTACGTTTTACTAGATCCATTACTCTGTTAAAATCATGTTTTATTTAACTAACCTGATCTAAATTACCCTGATCTGTAGATCTTAACTAAAATGATCAAATTCCAAGTTACCTAGACCAATGCCTGATTTGTTCCTCTATTTCATCTAATTGTCTTTCTGTTGTTGCTTCTTCTTGATCATCTGCAATAATTTGTGCAGACTGTGCAGTCTCCTCTTTGATCTCTTTTTGGAACTTCTCCCATTCTTCTTCTATAGGATTTTTATATTCAACATTACGGACCTAAAAATTCCATGAAAAGTATGCAATTTATTATTCCTTTATTAGATAGACATTCTTCGTGTAATATCCTTACTTTAGCATCTAAAATTGGATCGTCAAAAAATCCTTCTGGAAGAGCTGGTTGAGTTATGTCTTTGCTTTTTTCTTTCTCTTTCTCCTCCTCATTTTCTGTACTTTTCACATCTTTCTCATGTACAAGTTCTTTATCATTCTCTGACACTTTTACTATCACAGAAGTGCTTAATGGTATTGTACCATTAGATGGTTTAGAAGAATTATCAAAGAAGTCTGGTGGTAAATTTGACAGTACTTGTGCAGATTGTGTTGTTGAATTTTTTAATATACCCTTTATCTTTTTATTTGCTGATGCTTCTTGTGAAGGGGATGAAGGTCTTTTGAATGTCTGAACTTTTGAAGTATCTGTTTCCAACTTTGTCTTTTTTGCTAGTGCAATACTTTCCTTGTGTGATTTTGAATTTAAGTGTACTGGCCAAACTGCCTCACTACGTATGATAATGTTGCATAAAATGCACATAAGCTGTCCTGCATCTGTATATGTGTTTACCATGGTTAAGGATTTTACAAAAATGTAATTTTCTTCAAATAATGGATATGCAGAAAATGCACTCAATTTTTCTTAATCTTAGAATATTAAATACTAACGAAAGTGCATTTATATACTAGCTTTAAAAATTAATAAAAAAATATAATGTAAAAAGTAAAGAAAAAAAATAGGGAAACCTTAACCTTAAATATGTCAAAACGTATGAAAAAGGATATTTAGCTAACGGTGATTCAATTTTTTTCACTGCACCTAATTTCTTCTTATGTTCATTCATAGCTTTACGCAAGTCATCTTGCGTTAATTTTCTTTTAAGTGACATTTTAAAAAATAAATTACACTCTAACGACAAAATTCAATTCTCAACTTTTAGGTTATGTTTTGTATGCATCATCCTCTGAAACCTTCGCTCCTCTATTATCAATATTTGAAAGTAACATCAGCTGATCTAACCAAAACACAATTTGTGCATTCAGAATAACTTGGGTATAATTATTTTCCATTTTTTCTCTCATTGCAATATTAGCGAACAAATGGACTTATTTTTGCATGAATAGACTTATTTCAATAAACATAATTTATATAATTTTTAGAAACTTTTTTTGTATGCTAAAATTTATCGACAACGTTAAACAGTGTACACCGTTATTATTTTTAATATCAATATCAATGATTCCTTTATTTTGAATTACACAAGACGAGGTGATAACACGTAACATAACATAATAAATTAGTTATGGAAAGTAATGTCTCTATACCATCTGTTAATTATAACCCATTTACTGTGGTCGGATCTTGTAACCTATGTACCAGAGAATTAAATAACGACGAATTGATATTTACAATAATTAAGTGCGTCAATTTTGCCGCGATAAAACATAAGGATCAGCGAAGGTTGGATGAAGAAGAAACACCATATATAAATCACCCAATAGGTTTGTAGTTACAAAAAAATTTGTTTTATAATCAAGTAATAAAAAGAAACAGTATAATAAATTAATTGCAACTTTAAAGTGTCAAGTGAAAATATCTTTCTAGGTGTTGCAAATATTTTGATCCAGGAAGGCCAAATTCATGATCCTGTTACAATTGTGGCAGCACTTTTACATGATACTGTAGAAGATACAGCAACTACATTTGAAGAAATTGAAAATGAGTTTGGCACTGAGGTTTGTAATATTGTTAGGGAAGTAACTGATGACAAAAGTTTAGCAAAACAAGAGAGAAAGAAATTACAAATAAAGAATGCCCCTAAGAAAAGTTATAAAGCTAAGTTGGTTACACTAGCTGATAAATTATACAATTTGCGAGACCTTCAAAGAGCCATACCAGTTGGCTGGTCACAAGATAGGGTAAAAGAATACTTCAAGGTAATTTACAGGAAACAAAAAAAATTTGATACTAATTTACAAAAAAAACTTGTTGAATCTAATAAACAAATTTATAAAAAATAATAATAGTGGTCCAAAGCTGTAATTGATGGATGTCGCAAAACTAATTTTTCTCTAGAAAGGCAGCTAGATCTAATATTTGCAGAAAGGATATCCCAAGAGAGATACCATTGTGCATGTAAAAAACCATTGATGTCCTAATGTTACTGTTTAATTAAACAATAACTTTCAAATAGAACAATTACACATATGAAAAATTGAACATGTATTGAAAATGTTAAGCAAAGTATGGTGCTAAATAAGTGATGCTTAAAAAGACAATGAATATTATCATTAAATGTTTCTTTTACTAATATTGGACAAATTTTATAAAATGTATAAATGGCTTACAAATTATGTAAAAATATTATGAACCTCTTACATATATACAAATTATTTTTAACAAATTAATATTTCCAAAAAAAAAAAAAACTATATTACAGTTCTCCTAATTGTTAGAATGTTTCTGATAGAACCATTTCATGTATTCTACCAATATCTCTACCTCATCAAGGGTAATAGCGTTATACAGTGACACTCGAATTCCACCTACCGACCTGTAATCAAATTATTTCACATTTAATTCAAAAGTGTTTCCCTATCGTTTTTTCCATCATCTTTCAAGTTACACTGACCTGTGCCCCTTTAACTGAAGCATTCCGCGAGCACTCGCGCCAGAAAGGAACTCTTTCTCAAGTTCCTCGTCGTCTTTGCCTATTCTAAATGGCACGTTCATTCTGCTCCTCGCATCTGATTTAACTGGACACGAATAGAAACCTTTCGACTCGTTAATCACGTCGTACACCATTTGACTCTTCACAAGTGCCAATTTCTCCATTCCCTCAACGCTACCGTGCTCTTTGATCCATTTGAAAACTAAACCAACTACGTATATTCTAAAAATTAATACAAACAAAAAAAATTCTCCGATACTTCTCTTGAGGCAAACCAAAGTTTAAAAGAAAAATCGGAATTTTCGAGTTACCGAAGTTCCCTTGTTAGTCATAAACACGTTCGCTACCACGATTCTGTTGATTTATTAGTCATTTTCACTTACATACTCAATATCTATATTTCTATCAGTTTAACATAGAACGACAAATGTCTGCACTTGTACACACACCATTCATTAAATACTCAAACTGTGCAATTATCTATGATGGATTACATACAGAAATATGTGACGCTTGGTAGCGAACGTGTTTTAAGCATTTCTGTTTTTTTTTTATCAGCGATGCTTACTGAAATACTGGCGGTGTATTGTGCAACGAGTTATCAACTGCCATAACCGTGAAATCGAGCACTGTCGGACAGACTTTCATAGCATGACCAAGAACGTCGTCTCGTACAATCACCAAAGTAACACCAGCCGGACCGATGTTTTTCTGTGCTCCAGCGAATATTACTGCAAACTAGGCAACATGTTATTTGCAGGTTTATTCGATTCGTCGTTTTGTCACGCTTGACATTTGTCGAGATTAAACAACGTACTTTCGAAATATCTACAGGTCTTGAGAGTATGTTTGACGACATATCGCCAACTAGTGGTACTCCATTCGTTTCGGGAATGTAATTGAACTCGATTCCTTAAATACAACGTGATATTTCATTGTCTACGATCAGATCAATTGTCTCGATCTTATTTTATCGTGGTTTAATTACCATGAACCGTTTCGTTGGCGCAATAGTAAACGTAAGACGCGTTTGAATCCAAGTTCCATGTTGACGGATCAGGAATTTCCGTGTATTTCGTTATTTTTGGAAGAACCATGTTCACTTTACCATACTTAGCTGCTTCTTTCGCTGCTTTCGCCGACCAAGAACCTCGAAAATTTGTTTTGCGTTAAAATACGAGAGATAGTCTTAATTGTATTTTTTTTCCTTTTTGTTTTTTTCGTGGAATTTTATGTATTTTTTAATGTATGCAAAATTTACCAGTCACGATGTAATCAGCGGTACCAGTTGTCATCATGTTCAGAGGAACCGCGGCGAAAATTCCTGTTCCACCCCCTTGCATAAATAAAATTTTATAATTGTCGGGGACGTTTCTGGAAAATTTCAAACAACCCGTTAATTTTCGTGGAAAAACGTGGAAATATGCTATAAACTCATTGATGGAGATTTTTTATTTGAACTGAAGCTCGTTAATTGAAGTCTATTATTTCGAAAGGAAATAAAGAATTTTTCCATTACTTCGAAAGGAAATTAAGAATTTTTCCATTATCTGCAAATCCATTATTTCGAAAGGAAATAAAGAATACTTCCGTTATCTTCTCTCATTAGCGACTTACAGTATGTCCCGTAACGTTGCCTGTGCATCTTCGACGATATTTTTGAATTCGTTCGATCTATGGCTCAGCTCTAAAATACTGACCCGTGTATTACTGTACGCGAGCAATTCGCTTTGTACATCTTTTAACACCTACAAAGAAAAGTTTATCGTCATCCATACGATCGATTATATTCAATCATCTCAGAGTATAACAATATTTTATTTGTGCTATATTATAACGCGAAACGTGAACGAGACAATTTATGTTAGGAGAAGAATGGATATTTGATCCGTGACACAGAACACGAGTCCAATTAATCTAATGTTTACACATAATTGATGTCGACGATATAAAGCGACATACGCGATAGTTGAATGAACGAGTATGACCTTTACACGAGCGATATTTACCATTTATATATTGAAAGGCAAAGTATTTGCTCCCCTTTTAATTTTCCACTTACACCGAAATATTTAATAAAATT
>NW_017100161.1:199319-214715 GCF_001263275.1 Habropoda laboriosa | reverse complement strand
TCCCATTCGATCCTTTCCCATTTTCTATCTTCTAATATTTCCAACAGCGTGCTGTCTTTATCAAAAAGACTCGAAAAAAAAAGAAAAAAAATATACTCAAAAGTGTAAATTATATTTAAAAACGTCAGAATTCGTTCGCGGTACCTGTGCAGGAAGTTTTGCCGGTCCCGCACCGAAATTAATCACACTGTTCGCTGGAACGTTGTTCTGGTCGCTCATTGCAAACGCTACTTTCGTACTGGACGGCTACTACCGAAAGACTGAACTGGATTCGGTGCCGAAAGCAATTTACAGCTCGCCAACACTCGTTATCTAATTACGTAAATAGTCAGAGGGATTGTTAACGTACACAATCATTTCTCCCCGTGGCTACTGTTACCTTTTACTCGCTTCACAATATTGCACTCGGAGAATCGCGATTTCTAAACATCAAACGAGAATCATAGATCGTTACAAGTTGTTTCTATTTTTCTTTTTCGTTGTTTCACTTCCTTTTACTTTCTCTTTCGACGTTTATTCTCTTTGCAGTCACTCTATTCAACTGACTATTATAAGTTCTAGGCAATTTTATACGGGATAAAGCTAAAAATCGATAAGTAGCGTGATCCAGTATTGGTCACAACAGATATTCGATATTTTGTTTCATGGTGTTGCATAAAAACCCGTCGAACAGGTCTTTATAGATGAAAAATGCGGATTGGTCGTTCATAGCGAATGGAGATATTTGCTGTGGTCAAGCTGCCGCGAAAATCGAACGATTTATTATGGAGAATAATAAGAAACTGATTGTAATTTCGTTGTAATTGTATCCCTGCAATGTATTCCTTGGAAATGTAACGAAATTAGTGAGATACAAATTGGAATAAAATTAATATAAAAATTGTTGCAGAATAAATGGAACGTTATTATTTCGTGTACTATGATAATTTTTGTTCTTTGATAAATCTACGAATGCCCCCAGCAACGTTTTATCTCACGATTATGAAAACTGACTATATAAGCTAACCCGTGACACGTGATTCACTTACCAGATAAATTTAAACTTTCCGATTATTTATTTGAATCATGTATCCCTTTTATCTGCATAATTTTAATACATTTTCTTGCGATAATGCATGTACGAAAACGGAATAAATCATTCAAAACGTTACACTTTACCATGAATTATAAGTTTGCTGATAAACACACTTTGTTTCGTACATTGTTTGTTAACGACTAATACAACAACAAGCATAATAAAACAATACGCTATAATAATACGTTCTTTGCATCATCTTAAATGATAAAATATCTCATCAAAGATACAAAATGAATCTAGCATGATGTTTCGTATTAACCTAATAAAGACGTAAATTACTTCATATATGTATTCTCTTACTTATTCTTTGTCACTTGTTTGTATACACTTTTGTGCATAAGTCACTCGATACTTGTTACTTTTCTGTGCAAAATGTTCATTGAGGTTGGTTTTTTAAAAGACCTTACAAAGGTAGGATAATTTAAATTGTTGTTAACAAAAGTTAATTTCACTTTATATGTATAATGTAAATTTATTCTTAATCTGAAGTGTCTGATGACATATGAATGAGAATGTAGGTTCAGAAAAAGGCGGGACAAATGACCTGAAAGGGTAAAGGACTTCGTACTGCGTCAAATAATGAAACAGTTTTATCGACAAATCGTCAAACATTAAATAATTACCATTATACTGTAATTATTTATTGTTCTTTTTGTTATTAGGTGCTCTGTTAGGATGTCATAACATGTTACGAACATAAACGAATGGTTAATATATACGAGTGTTCGTAGTAATCAAATCGGCAAAACATGGATTCGTTTAAAGTATTTATAAATATTTTCGAGAGAGCTGTGGTAGAAAGGAACGGCGCTAATTTGTTGGAAATATTGAAAAATAGTACAACATATTTTCAAAATATAGCGAAAGATGATAGCGGTATGTAGTAAAAAATATTATTTTTTATACTGTTATAATACGACATTTAGTTGAATTTTATGATACACATATACTGAATATATGGTTTTTTAGTGACACCTAATGCTTGGTATTTTTTTTTTTTTAGAACTGGTGCTATCTATATTATTTGATAAAAATAAAGGCTTGCTCTGTTTTCTTAATAAGGAACTTAAAAAATCCACTCCTCAAAAGGGTTTTGATATGGCAATAAAAGAAGCATTTGGTCTTCTTGAATTTGTCATGGAACAATTCCCTGATATATTTGTACCTTACATAGTTGATGCAAAGGTATTATATGTTATAAATATAAATAATTGTGTATTTTGTTCCACAATGTATCAAAGTTCCTGTTTGGTTGTAGAATACATGCCAACAGGCACTTGCAACACGGTGTTCAGCATATATTCAGAAAGCTGCTAGCAGTGCCTTTAATAAATTGATAGGACTCTTTAAGGAATATGAAATTGACCTAGGTGAAACTATAAAAAAGTTTGTATCTTTGTTTCCTGCAGTTGATATTAAAGGTATATTATTTTATCGTAAATTTGTATTATTAATAACTAACTTGGCACAAAAGTTTTCATTAATATCATTTACTTCAGAAAGAAGTTTACTATTTTCTGTTCTTGGAACAATTACAAGACAGTGTTCAGAAACTCCAGAGATACAGGAATATTCTAATGTAATTTTCCAGCAGTTAAGAAATGACTTCAAAAAACAGGTATATTTTATCATTTGATATTTGTGAAGGGAAAATTATAATTTTTAAACAAAAAATTTCAGTACAACCCAGAAACCATGGCCAAATCAATTGATATATTTCAAGTATATTTGGATGTATTTTCTAATATGTTACACAAACTTTCCAATGAAATGAAAGAAACATATTGTGAGGAACTGTATATATGGGTTAAAGAATTAAGTCATCCTGACAGATATTCAGTTAAAAAAGTTTCAATGAAATCAGCAATTAATTTGTTATCCAGGCATATGTATCAATTTCGTGAATTCATTTATCGTGATTACCAATATTGGTATAATCTACTAATAAAGTTAGCTCAAGATAAAAACGGACAATACAATGAATGCGGTCAGCGTGCTTTAAAAAACTTCTATCGAATGATCGGCAATACTTTGAAGGACAAACAATCTGAGGATGATAAAACAATATTCTTGGTAATTTATTAAATAATTATTATGTAAAATAATGATTTTATACAATGTATAACATCTATTATGTTTTAGTACTTTAAAAATCTTTTTGAGGAACAGCTAAACAATAATCAACAAGTAAATTCAAGTATGCTACGTTTTATTGTATATGGTTTTAGCCAAATGGCTGCACCATGTAAAAGATATCTTACTAATGATGATGTGAAAAATATGTTTTCACTGATAGCTAATTGTGCTATGCCACTTTGTTCCAGGTACAAAACTGTATATCTGTGTTGGTCAAATGCCAACAATGTAAATTAATTAATATTCTACATTTTTCAGGGAAAATATAGAAAAAATACAGTTGGAATGTATTTGTGACTACCAAGAAGCTCTATCAGAAATAATATTGCATACATCGAATCTTTCAATTGATCAAATCTTTATAATTACAAAGCTCAGTATTCTTTTATTTAAAAGATTTCCTGACCTACGTATAGTCGGCCAAGACCTTGCAGTATCATCGTTGATAAATACCATCATCAATGTTGGAATGATTAATAAAATTTTCTTGGACGAGTTTCTTTATAATCTAAGTAAGCATACGTTGCGTAAATGTCTACAAATGAAATTTAATATTCTGCCATTTTTTACATAATACATTTAAATATTTAGTTCCTAATGGAGTAGCATGGACTTGTTCCCATACTTTATTCGTTGATGCGGAATTAAAACGAGGATTGGATAATCTTCCAGAGCGACCATTATGTTACAAAAATTATCTACCTTTATGGATACAAATTTTGAAGTCAGAAAGATACAGGGAGCACAGACAAATTGCACAAGATTTAGTTGATACGTTTATAAACGTGGGGATCGCATCAATAGGGAAATTAAATCTGAACACTAAAACGAAAGAAGATAACGTATTCTCAGATGTAGCCTTTTCTCAAATTGCTGAGAATGAGGCAGATTTTCAAATGTTCATCAATATCGTAGATCTATACGTTGACGTTATAAACGAATTGGAGACATTTTTACTGATAAACACCCTACACAAATTTCTATTAAATGTTATCAGTATATCTTATAAACATCCTCTGGTATCGGGTTTCTATAAACTAGTACGTGCAACATTTAAACACATTTGCAGCTTAAGTACAGACGAAATTGAACCAGAAACACTAGAATTGTTGTATAAGTATTTAATCGATGTCTTAAATCTGATCCCCACGTTTTCCAACGAGTTGTTAACTACATGCTTGTACTTAATTCTAAACGTGCCGTTAATGTACGTCGAACGTATACTGGACAGTACAATTACAACATTTAAAATCGCTTTCACTGTCGGTTTAAGCGATTTCGAATTAGCTTGTAATACTTTGAATGCATTAGGAAAATGGACAGACCACTTGGATAAAAAACATACAAATGCATTTTTACAAGAAATAGTACCACTTTTGGAGCCATATTTACACAGTGGAGAAAGTTCTGTAGAATTTTTACAGGACATCATAAAAACCGAACGAAAAGTTATTAAACGAATAACCCTAAGAGATGACGAGAATACTTTGGAAAGGTTTCAGATGAGAGTTCTGACGTTTATCGCCTCGCTTGACACCGATATAATAATGAATTTCATATATAAAAGATCTATGGACACTGGAGCCACTTGGGATAAGAAAGATTTGGTGAAATACTCGTTGATGTTCTCTGATATGCAAGTGGATATTCACTTCGATAAAATCTTGCCAAGACTAATTTTACTATCTCAAAATTCTGGAGATAGACGAACAAAAATAATTGCCTGTGAAATGCTCCATTCGATAATACAATTTGTTCTTGGCAATACATCGCAGCAATTAACATCTAATCCGGATCGATTCGTTCCCATTCTCGTTAAATTATATCCAGCTCTGCTGAATTTAGGCTGTGATTACGATGAAGCAGCGAGACAAATTTTCCAACCATTAATGCTGCAGCTGACACACTGGTTGAGCTCAAAATTCATGCTCAAATCTCCAGCGACTATATATTTTCTCGATTCGCTTTTCGAAGGTCTGAACAACGACTCCAATTCGTCTCTCCGCGAATTTTCTGGAATATGTCTAGCCGAATTTACTAAATGGTCGATAAAACAATCCGACAGTAAGACAAACGTTGAATCTAACATTAATGAAGTGATATGTAAAATGACAAACTTTGCGCTTCATCCGTCTGCTTCTAAACGAATAGCAGCTGCAACAGCTTTCAATCATCTCTACACTATTCTGCGCGAAGACGAGAAAATTGTATCTATATATTGGTTCGAGATTCTGTACAGCTTTGTGAAAAGTCTGAACGGTTGTAACGATCCTTCAATTGTCGCTGCACTTGACCACGTCGACAGAGTTCTAATAACGAAGAAAAATCTGTTCAATGCGAAACACCATAATCGTAGAAAACCAGATGAATTTGAAGGCACGACGTTAAGCGATGCTGTGAACTGGTTGTTCATACAATGCGGTTGCTTGGATCAATGTTGTCGAGCAAAATGTATGAAATTAGTTATTAAACTTTCCCAACATGTGGCAAATAATAATCTAGCTGAAACAATGATAAGTAATTACATCGATACTAATGGAATCGAGGCGCTTAATGTTATACTATTAAATAATCTTAAACCAAAGATAGAAAGTTTATCTCTTAACGGCATGCTACCTCTTCTAAGAAGTTTGGATTGTTATATATGGTTAATAAGAGATGGTTTATTGGATGTGCAATGTTTGTTTGGCAATACAAATCCGCAAAGAGAAGTAATTTTCAACTGTGCGAGAAATTTTGTTCACTTGATGAATAGAATTAAAATAGAAGATAGAGAAAGTGGTGACTTGGTAACTTTGTCAAGAGAGTTTGAAGATATACAAACGTTGGAGTGTAAAGTATTATTGGCTGTGTTTGACTTTATACAAATCCTGTTGAATTTTGATGTAAGCCAAACAAGTTTTACAAGTGAAAGGTTGTTGTATTGAATTATTAAGGAATTTTTAATCTTTTAATTTCAGGACACTTTCATTCCAGACTTTTTATTCAACAATGATTTGTTTGAGTTAATTACAAAGTGTATAATGTATCCACAAGTAATAGGATTTGGTGTGAAAAATCTTGAAATAACTAAAGCACTTCTCCCAATTATGGGAAATCTGTTGAAAGCTAATAGTTCTTTAATGAATCTGGTTAAGAGTGAATTATCGATACACGTGGAGAAGTATATGAACGATTTCATTGATCTAACTAAAATTGTCTCTAGTATGGACAATTGTAATAAACTTAAACAATATGTTAAAGGTTTAAGCTTCTTGGAACATCATAACATCCTCAGTCAACTAAACAATGTAACATATATGCATAATACCTTTTTATAAGTATTTTGCCCTATCAAATTTTCTAATTAATAATACTTTTTTCTTTAGGCAAACGCATTGATTGAACAACGAGAAGACAAAGTTACGCGTGTTTTCAAAGTCTTGGCAACAAAATGCACGGGAGAACTTATTCGCGTAAATATAAAGCCATCAATAAAGGATTATCTCGAGACCTTAATGGATTTTTTGCTTATGCACTACGAGGTATAATTTTCAAATGTATAAATAAAAAACGAGACACACTGAAAATATGGTTAAATCCTCGATTTATATTTGCAGCCTTCGATGACACAGGCTCTAATTAGATTAATTGAAAATGAGACAATGCTTGATTCAGACACCAAAAAAATCGAACACGGTATATGTTTTCTGAGTACGTTCAAAAATCAAATATTTAGGTACATGTTGATGGATATGGAAAAAACTATGGAAATATTTAACGACGTGTTGCAAAGGAATCCCAGTCTTTTCTTAACAATAGTGGAGCAGCTATTTTTGTTTGTACAACATCATAAAAAGGAATTGCAGGATGATGTAGAAATATTAGTGGATACTGTGATTAAAAACTTCACAGTATTCCAAAGTGCTGTGAATAATCTGGAAGACAGAAAACAGAAGTTGATCAACATTTTCGGGATTGCAGTTCATCTGAAAGATAAACCAATTGAAATATTGTCTATGAGTAAAGACTTTTATATGTGGATACTTACTCAACTAATGGACAGTTCGGATATAGAATACAAGATGCATATCCTTAATAATTTCCTGGTATGCCTGACAGACATGACATCAGAAACAAAACCAGAATTGCTTGTCATTCTGCGTACTTTGAGAAGTGACAGACTCAACGTGTGGCCGAATGATTTTTCTCAGAGGAATGTGAAAGCTCTGAAAATAATAAAATGCTTCCAAACATTAACAGCGTTGCTACCGGTCACTAAATCGACCACAGTTTTCGAATCCATCATTTCATTCGCATGCGGAATTGCCGAACAATTGTGTAACAAAGAAACAGACGAATATCTACAAAGATATTTCGCCTCGATCACCACTGATTATGCCTTTAATTCTCTACAATTGGCGTACAAATTATTCATGAATTTGAATACACCGACAAACGAAAGATTCGACGTGTTGCGCAGTTTTCTTTTACCATTGTTCGAATTCTGCAAGACTGTCGAGATACGTCGATTCTTCGAAGAGAACATCAAAGAGATCCATGCGATTGTTTGTCAAAGTTTCATCGGATGCAGTTCAGATATGAGACAGCTTATAGTATCAAAGATAGGCTGTTACGATCTTGTTTCGATTATGTTCGCAAAGATAGACATAAGAGGAATAGACAATATTGAGAGTGCGATTACTCGAAACGCCATCGATAATGTGGTCACTGGGAAAGAACTTTTGCAAAGTTTGTACAGCAACGCGTTAAAAGTACGCATGTTGAAGACACCTGAATCTGAGCATAAAGAAATCATGAGACAGCTGCATTGTTCAGCGTACAATTGTTCCATAGCTATCGTGTCTCTGAAAAATGAGGAAGATTCTTACATAAGTATATTTGCTGAGAACAGAAAGAAGGCACATTTGATTTGGGAGAACATTGTGGACTGTCAGAAGCAATACAACTTTCAGCAGACGGTTAAGGAGTACCCGAAATATCGTAAAAGATTGATCAATATCAGGAAGAGCTTGAAAGAAAGACAAACTTCTAATCGCTACTCATACATTTACAGTTACAATTTGTCCACCTGTACATTGAATGAAGACATAGATGCTTTTGATTTTAATAAAGCAACCTTGCACAACGAATCGGACAATACTGCCAAAGAAGAAAGCATGAGTCTAACATTTGAAAGCGACGAACTAAACAATCACGAGTGTATGGCTTCTATTTGTGGAGTTTTGAGTCATATAATATCAGAAGAAATATCTGCACCACCGATTAATGATTCTACGATGTCACAACAAATCAATAACGATATTACAATGCCAAAGTGGCTAAAGTGTTTTCTTACTTCTATTACATCTACCCGTTACGATAACGTCAGGCTGTTCATGTTGAAAGTTGTCTTGAATATGCAAACAGTGTTCAAGTCTTACGTGAAATTTTTCCTGCAGCCGATAGTGTACGTAACGTACTCATACTTGACAGGAAATCAGTTGAACTATATTATCGTCGACGTTATAGAAATGTTGATAGATTGGCAGACTTCATCTTCTCAAGAATCAGCTGAAAGCACGATTAACGAGAACAAAGTTGCATTTCAACGGTTATGGGAGATAATTATACGAAAAGCAATGGTGAAGAAGACCAAAGAAATTTCTAGAGCTGTTTATACGTACAACATGAGCATGATAAAGACAATGCTTGAAGTGTGGCATTTGTACTTGAAGCTGCCTTCCAATTTAGAGGACAAGATGAAAACTGCACCTGCAGCTGCAGTGTACTTGATATTAATCTGTTTCATCAATGGAATGGAGAGAGACATTATTCAAAGGGAGGATATCTTAGAATTTCTAGAGAAATCCTTGGAGAACTGGAAAGATGATGAGGAAACAATTTTACAGTGTTGTGAATGCTTTGGTTTAATCTTAAAGTATCTGGACACTGATGTTGCCTTAGCAAACAAAAAGTGTGCCATAATCGACAAAGTTCGAAGTATATTGAGACAGATGCAAGCACGTTTTGAAAATAGGCAGATAAAGTGTATACGTGCATTGTGTAAAAATTATCCAACTGCAGCAATGATGTATTTCGAATTTGTCACTGCAAACATATTCAGAGTGGACGCTCAGGGCAAGTCAAATTGTTTGGAAATATTTTTGCTGTGTATACCGAATCTTAGCGTGGACCAAATATTAATGGAACTAACTCACATGAAGTTTGACGATTTGTTGAAAAATAAGATTTTACCCTGTGAGAAGGTAGCATTAAGGGTTATCGATTCTCTGGTTCCCGTACTTCCTCCATCAAACGTTCTATCACTGACAACTATGGTACCGCCTTATGCGAAGCATGGATCTTCCGAATTCAGAGAAAGTGCTTATAATATATTTATAAATATCTATAAAAAATATGCAACAGATACTTCTGAAGACATTCTGGACCTATGATGCACAATTAAAAACTACTTTCAAAGAAAGGTTACTGGAAACTTTAGATATATACACTCCCAGTGCTAGTCAGAATTTTTTGCCATTCATACTTTTGCTGATCTTAGACCTTACCAAGAAATCTATGAGTTATGCACAGAAGATGTTTGGACCTCTACACAATTGCAGCTATAGGGAATGCAAAATAGCTCTCTCATGGAGAACAAAGAATTTAGGATCAAAGGCTCCGCTTTTCGCTCCGTCTTTAACTAGTCAAATGAATCAAACGTTCACTCAGATGAGCGCTACATTGTCAAACATATCTTCTGATTTTACATACTCAAGATCAAACTACGTTTCTAACGCTGAGATAGAGCTTTTAGCGACTCAGGAGCCTGAGTTTGAACCAACTTACGTCGGCGAAGAATTTCAAGCAACGTTCAGCAATCGAGGGGAGAATGATACGTTTAAAGAACCAAAAGTGCCACAGCCTGCCTTCACAAAAAGGTCCAAGCGATTTTTGAGCAGTATGACAGACGTTTCTGCGGTTATACGGCAGAAAGAAATCATGAAAAACATACAGCGTGTGGAAATGATAAAGGAGGAAGGTGTTCGACAAAGAAGCAGCGTGAAGCTGTACAGAAAATACAGAATAGGTGATTTTCCAGATATTGAGATATCTCATGCCGCGTTGATCGAGCCATTGCAACAATTAGCAAAGACAGATCAGCTTATCTGCAAGGATTTAACAGTTTCTATCGTTTGTTCGTTGCTTCAAGACTGTAAACCTGATGGCTTTGTAGAGAGATTCGCAGATAGAATGAAGTATATCGTAGAAAACGAACAAGGAAGCAATTTTACTTTAACTGCAGTCTTAGAAATATTATTCAACACTCGTATAACAAACTGTCCGCCAGAGGCTGTTGCGAAAGCTTCGAGATCGAACAGTTTGAACTTCCTTGGATCGCTTGTTTTAGAGGAAAGTATAATTCACGGGTCAGTTGGTTATAGACCGCCTACAAAGAAGATACGAAGCGAAGGTGTGAGCGATACAACCTCTGAATGGTTGCAGTTAACGAATATTTACGAATCTATGAACGACATTGACGTGGTTCTCAGTATTTTTCAGAATCACATCACCAACGAATACATGCAGGTACAATTAATGGAACCGATATAGCGAGGTTAAAAATGAAATTTTACGACCTCGCTGCATCGACGATTCCACTGACAATACACACATTTATTTCTATCTCCATTTAAATTGCTACTTTTTGCATCGTTCCTTTTAATATTTCTAGATTGCATCGTTCGCTCAAGCATCGAACAATTGGGTAAAAGCAAAAGCAGCGTACGAGAAGGTGTACGAAACGGAATCAGACTTGATGAAGGAATACTGTGTTCAAGGTTTGTTCGAATGTTTGAGCAATCTATGCTGCTGGGACGAAATCGACAGCCATATAAAAGGCAAACTGAACAAAGACAAGGATAACATTTGGAACGATCCGTGGAGAGATTGGATGTTTCCATGGTTGTTCGAAGTAAATGTACGTAAATTGATAGACGAAGACGAAAGCAAAGAGTTCGAAGACGACGTGAAGATCATGGAATCTTGGTTGAACGACGATGCTAAGGTGGAGCACATCAAACGATTCTACGGAGAAGAATCGTTCATGTTCTTCTGGCCCAATAAACTAGAGATTGCTCGTGAATTTTTGTTGAACACTTTGGATGAGATAAGGGAACAGTGGATCAGGCTTCATCCTCTCTCCACTCAGCTGAGGGTTCGCAAACTGCAAAAGCTGCGGATCATCAACGATCTGAACCGGTTTATAAAGATCTTCAAAACTGCAGAATCACCGTGCGATTTGAAGAAAGTCCTCAAGTTCTGGAGCAACAGCGTGCCTTCTGCTCAAGATGCTATACTCCCATGGGACAAGTTAACGTCCTACAGGATCTATTTCATTAATTCGTTACTCAGTAACAAACTGGAAGAGTCGAACGAGAACGAGACGCAAAGCGACGCAGAAAGTAACCACGACGACGAAGAAAATGGTATTACTCGTGAGCTACACGCGACCACGTTTCGCATCAAATCAAAGATGATCGAGGCAGCGTTAAATCAGAGAAATAAATACATAGCAAAGAAGTATTTGTTGCAGTTGGAACGAGACAAGAAAAATTATTCAGCGGACTCGATACACCAGAACTACTTAATTGGTGCTAAAATAAAGAACCTAACAGGAGAGGTTGAGACAAACATGAAGAAGAAGTTATCGAATTACGCTTCTTCCTGGAAATATTGCCACAATCTTTTACAGAAGGACAATCTTGAAAGTACCACGAGTGGTAACGTTCGAAGGGAAATCAGTAAGATAGCATCGAGAATCGTGCAGTTAAGCGAAGAAGACGAAACGTTTGCAGAATTGTTGAAGGAAAACAGTTTAATTTTGAAAGAGATAAACCTTGAGAGTAATGATTTACCTGCCATAAGAGATGCATTGGAAGCTTACAGCTTGAACAATTTGAAGATGTGCTGTGATACAACGACCACAAATATCAAAGAGTGCTATTTTACTCTTTCAAAGTATTGCTACGACAGACTGTCACGAAGTGAAAGCGACGTTCAATTGAGCAAAGAATTTGTCCATTCTATATTGAAAGCAATGAGTTACGGATCTCTCGAGGCAGCTCATTATTTCCCTTGTTTGTTAAAACCTGAGTATTTCAACGATGAAGAAACAAAGGATATTTTCATGAAAGAAAGCAAAGCTGTTCAAACTTGGCTGTTTCTTTCTTGGCAGGCTCAACTGTTCTCTAATTTAGGAACGTCGATCGCTCCCTTAATTATACCTATTCTGAAACGTATCGTTGAAACATACCCCAACGCGGTAATTTACACGTTTCGTTTAACCGTGGAAACGAACCCTACTCTTCTGAACGAGACCAGCACTTACGAGATTCGACAGATTCTTTACGAAAGACCTGAAATCGATCGGTTTCTATTAGCGATGCAATACGTGGTTCAACCAGAGTTATACTTGCAACATTATTTGGTAGAATTGGCGAAGAATCTCTCACTTGGTACTGCTACGGCTGTGAACGAACTTCTGAAGAAGGTGTATCCAAGTGGAAGAGAAAACATTGGTAATCCAACGCAAGGTAGCATCTTCGGCAAGATTTCAGCATATAAAAGTAAGATAAACGAATTGATACACAAGAAACCTGAAGAACTTAAGCTACGAATAGATCAAATGTCTAAGAGCATTAAAGAGTCACTTCAAAAACGTAGAGACACGTTTGCATTACGGGATTACAGCCCGTGGTTGTGCAATTTCTCTCATAAAGACATAGAGATACCTGGCCAATACACCGGCGACAGAAAACCGATGCCACAATATCATACGAGAATTATGAAATTTGAGCCTACTGTAAAAGTAATGCGATCGCTGCGTAAACCTATTCGAATTACGATGATTGGTAACGACGCGAAGGAATATCATTTTCTGGTAAAATTCGGCGAGGATTTGAGGCAAGATCAGAGGTTACAACAATTGTTCACCATTATGAACAAAACGTTGTACATTGATACAGCATCTAGACAAAGACAATTGTCTATTGATACTTATCAGGTAACTGGATATTTGTTTAGGTTAGTGATGAGCAACCTGTGGCTCACCAATTATTCACTTGCAATCTAAAATAATCTTCTTTTGATTATTTTCAAATTTACCTTCCAATTTTGGTCCACTGCAAAGATAGATTGCTCATCACTGCTTTAGGTAATTCAGTGGAACTTGAAAAGAAATCATAAATGTCTCTTCAATGCAGGTGATTCCCCTGTCCAAAACAGTGGGCCTTATACAATGGATAGACAACACCAGGTCACTGCAAGAATTAATAAATTTCACACTATCACCGCAACAAATAAAACGAAGCAACTTGATACCTGAAGATTATCAGAAATGGATGCAAAAGGCTGCAGGTTACAAGGAGGCGTTGTCGAAGTACACCGCTACGAATGTTATTGCTAAAATGAATGTATTTATCAGTCAAACAGAATGGGACAGTTTGCGGAAAACATTGATAACTTTATGTCCGACCGTGGAAAGTTTCGTTACCATGCGTCGCAATTTTATTACCTCGTACGCAACAATGTGCATCGCACATTGGATCTTGGGCATTGGTGATCGACATTTACAGAATACTCTTATCGTTGTCAATTCAGGACGTTGTTTAGGTATCGATTTTGGATTAGCCTTTGATGCTGGTGTTGACTTGAGGATACCTGAATTAATGCCTTTCCGTTTAACCTCCCAAATCTTGGGTTTACTGAAACCCTTCACTGAAAAGGATCTTTTAAAAATGATAATGATACACGCGTTACGAGCAGTTAGAAACGAACAGGGACCTATTCTTTCTTGTATGGACGTTTTTGTTCATGAACCGTTAAATTGGACTGAACATGTGAACAGGGCATTGAGAGAAAATGAAGAAGAGGCTGCTGGTAATTTTTAATATTGTAAAATGTGAACTGTTATAATTGTTAAATGGGTACCTTTTATATTATTCAATTTACAGATGTCAAATGGGTGCCATTAAGAAAGATTCAAGCGGTTAAAAAGAAGCTGAATGGAATCAAACCATCTTTGATCACGTTACATCAAGTAAGAGAACAACACAATGACAAATATTTCGACAGATATTGGGCTATAATTACCGGCGATGATGATATCAAACGAATACGAGCAAAAATGAAGGACAACTTTTTAACTCCCGAAGAACAGGTATATAATATTGTATAAAGCGTTATTTTTCGAATTATTCGTTAACGCGATAATTCTCGAAATTTTTAGGTCGAATGTTTATTGGATCAAGCAACTGATCTAAATATTTTAGGTCGTACGTATGTAGGATGGAAACCATGGCTTTAAAGTATTCGTATTTATAATATTTATAAAAAAAACTTCGGTTTTAAGAATATTGTGATGAATTTTGTATATTGATATATGTGTACCATTTTTATTTAAATAAAATATTTTAAAAATAAACAGATACGCAATTGTTTATAATGTATTGCGTAGTACTGCAGGTACCTATAATTACAAACAAAAAACGTATTGCAAATTATAATTTGCACTTACCGATAACAGCTTACGTTGAATATAAAGTGCAGCTAACCCCGACAGTCGTCTTTTTCGTTCTGAAAAGAAATTAATGTTTCCTTTTACTATTTCGTGAAAGCAAAAATTTCAAATTGAACTATAAAAAATTGACATATTGACCAATATAAAATTAAAAACTCTTACCAGTTGGTGTATTTCGTAGAAAAAATTTGCACTTACACTTAAACTACTTGCACTAACACTTAATAAAATTAATTTTTACTATTAGGATATGTTACTTTACAATCATTTCGAAATACGAAGATAATTATGTTAGCGAAAGAATACAATAATCGCAAATATTATTGATATCGTATTTTATACACATGTTCCTTTTTAATATGTTATACGTTATTCTATTACTATTTACCGATACATTTTCGTTTATGCCAGCACTACTAAGTTTATTATTCACGCACTTTGAATTTTTCGAAACGAAAATTAAAAATTGAACGAACAAGACGTTACGATTCTCATTGCACTTATTGGTCCACTTCGAATAATTCAAAAAAGGAAACTGCGCAAACGAGAAAATGAGATATGCGCATGCAACTGTTATATATTTCAAATTACAATCTAATAAAATTTGAAAATTATATTT
>NW_017100161.1:184265-199136 GCF_001263275.1 Habropoda laboriosa | reverse complement strand
AAAAAAACATGGTTATGCTATTTATCACTATTGTCAGGTCTTGTTTCTAATTTTTAAATAATTTGTATTTTAATGGAAGGTTGTATATTGTAAAATTTGAATTTGCTTTATTACAGTACTAAAATCATATAAAATAAACGTAAAAGTAGACTTTAAAATTTATTTTTCATTTTTTCTTCGTTTAACAACTATTTTATAATCCTAACTTTGCATACAATAAATTATATTCACATTAAATTGCTTCAGCTCGGACGAGCTAAATCGTCAGTCATGCATAATTTGAAATAAATGACTCCTCGTTATACAAAATTGAGATCTCTCAGAACTTTCGCTTGCTTGAAGCATTCTTTTAGTGAATTTGTATACAAATTAACTTTTTGTATTTCACAAAACGTTTACAATATTTGCGATATAATATATTACAATAAACCATCTGATCAATATTTAACATTGCTGCAACTGATCTTGCAATTGTGAATATCGTGCTTGCAATACACGTTCTCGTTCTGTTTGTCTATTAACATCTTCCATAAGCGCATTTACTCGCCTCGGTACAGCTGCTTCTTCCTGTGTTTGCAAAAATTTGAAAGTTGAGAGTTCTAGATGTGCTTGTTCTATTTGTTCCCATAAATCATGTAATTGTTTCGTTAATACTTGTGCCCTAGTCTGCCACAAAGAAACTTTATACATTAGTCACTTATATTTACAACACATCATTTAAAATTAAAACTAAAAATATGTACCTGGTAACCTCCAGTAAGAACTTTTAATTTCTTTTCCATCCTCGCTGCCCGTTTTGCCTCACCTGTCATATGCATACGATTTTCTTCCAACTTTCTTTCACATGCTTCTACTCTATCCTTTTTCGAAGCTAATGTTGCTCGTGTATAACGTTTTTGTGTTTCCAAATATAATATCTGACCGAATATATTAGTAAATAGAAATATGACTTCAAATATTAGAAGTATGAAATATGTGCTAGTACCTGTGATAAACACTCTTCCCATACAGTTGTATAGGAATCCAAACTTAATTCTCCATGTGCCATACCTTCTTTCACCACTGACATTTCGTCAGACAATAGACTTTTGGCCTAAACATGATGTTCATTGGAATGAGGATATGTCATAAATCCAAAGTCTATCTAGTACAATTAACTTACAGCAGTGATTTCTTCTTCTTCAAAGTTAACATATGGATGTTGATCTAAATAAGCTTGCGCTTGAGCTACCGAATTTGAAGCACCTTTACGATTTTGCTGCATTGGATTCTGTAGTGCATCATATTGGAGCATCGTGATCATTTCTCTTTTAATTAATTCTTCCGCCTAAAATGAAATATTCACTACCAATTAACATATGATAATCATATATACACATTATATGTTCCTTAATTATACGATCATACTCTTTGTAAATCCGTTAATGGAGTATCCATAAATGGCCGCAAAATATTCATATTTACATCCACTGGTCGTGGTAAATCTCGTTGTATAACTTGGGATCTCCTAGATAATTCCTTTTTCCCTATAAAATATTATTACACAAATAATTTCTAATAAAATATATACATTTATATTTCAGCACAATCTTATTACGCACTTTGTTCTATTAACTCCTGCTGTTGCCTAGCATCTATATCAGCTTGATCTTCAACGATTTCTGTTGTAGTTGAAGTAGTATCTTCATCCTTTGTTTCTCCTTCAGGAACTACTATTTCATAGTCATTACGAGGTGTTGGAAGCGCACTCAAACCAGCACGCAATTGTTCTTTTACTTGTTTTTGAATTAAAGGAGTCTCTGATCCATCCAAGTTTTCATCTGGATTAATACTGAGTTTATCACGAATCGGTGTAGTTGCTAGAACTCCGTTTTGTGTTCGTGTAGATGCTGGTGTATTAAATGAGTTTGCCGGTGTTCCGTCGCTACGTTGTGACCGAAAAGGTGTAGCCAAAATTGTGTTTGGAGTTGCTACGGCATTCGCAGAGGGCACGACACCAGTAAAATCCGAATTAGTTAGCGGAGTATTTAATCCACCTAGATAAACAATAAAGCGAACAAATTAATATCTTGGGTATATTCTTGCTAAATACTATTACACCAACCTTTCAGTGGTGTATCAACATGAGTGAGAGCCATAACATTTTGAGCTTCTTGAAGAATTCTATCCGCAGCAGCCGGAGTACGTGGTGTCACAGCTGCATTTGTCGGTAAGGAATAATCAGCCAATAAACTATCTGATAATGTAATACCACTTTCTGTTGCAACTTCACGCGCAACCTATTAAAGATATAAAAATATAAAATTTAAGTTCTTACACATTTTATGTGAAATAAGTAAGTGAATAAACGATTTCAACATGCCTCTGAAGCTCTACCAAGTTTAACTACTTGTTGCAACTCTTGATCAGATATCTGTGGTTCTGGCAAAACAAGTTTACTTCTTTTCTTTATTGGTTCTTCATTATTTAACATTCCCATTGGAATATCGTTTTCTTTACGTTGTTTTAGTTTTTGCTTGTCTTTTCTACGTTCCATTTCTTCTTTTTCCTGCCTCAATTCACCATCTAAATGTTGTTGCCTCATTTTTGAGAAATCAATGGCAAGTGGATCTACATGCTCATTAGCTATATCATAAAATCCAGGTGCTGGTCGTTTCTCAAATGGAATTTCAGAATTGTAATTAACTCCACGTTTACGTTTATTCTTTTGTGATACAGTAATACCAGCTGCTCTCAATTCTCTACGTTTTTGTAGAGCAGCAAGGCGGCGAGCTTCTTCCAACTGTTTTTCTCTGGCTTTACGTTTGGCTTTTTTACCCTGAGTATTTGCAAGCCTAGCACGTGCCTCAGACAACATTTCCAATTCTGAAAATTACTAATTTTATTGTTCTTACATATAACAAAAAATAACAATGTTTAAAATGGAAATCTTACCATCTTCGTCCATATCTTTAGGATCAGGCCTGGCTGGTTTTGTTTCTGGATTTGGATCAATTTCTCCTGGTTTTAACTTGCGAGGGTCATCTGCAGCATCATCTCCTTCTTCTTTCTTTTGAGCTTGATCCCTAATGTAAAAACAAAGAATATGTAAAACTTATTCCTAAGAACATAGTAGTTCAAATTTATGGAACATACTTGACTTACAATAAATATTCATAACGTTCTAAGCACTGTGCAGCTGTACGTCCAATAATTGGAGCAATTGTTCTCCATTGTGTAGGCATTAATTTTGCAAGGTGAAGAAGTTTTTCATCTTCTTCTCTGCTCCATTCTGTTTTCTTGATGCTTGGATCTAACCATTCAAACCAACGTGCTTTACATTGTTTAGCAGATTTTCTGTGTAAAAGAGATGCTATCCGACTCCATTGATTTTTGCCATATTTCATAACAGCAGCTTTTAAAATTTCATCCTGAAGAAACAGTGTTCATAGAGAAAATCACCTTTCATAATCAAAACTTAGATATTAGGTTAGAAATCAAATCTTACCTCAGTGTTGCGCCAAACACCACCTTTTATCATAATACGCGGCATTTTTTATATATTTTTTATTGTCAGTCAAGGAAGAAACTAAGAATGAAAAATTTTCGTTGATTATCTCTATTTATTTAACAATTAGTAAGAATTTCATTAGAACTTCAAGCTAGCGATGGTAACGCTCAACTGAAGCGGTCGATGCGATGCCAGAGGCACCAGTAAAAAACAGCGATAAGTAGTACTATTCCAGTCTTTCAAAATGCATAGAACTACGATTATTAGTATAGTTTATTACAACTATATTAACTACTTTCTTATATTAATTTTATAATATAAAATAAGATGAACACGTTTCATATGTGCCAGACATACGAATTTATTATTATGCAGGAGACAATAAATAAAAAAATATGTTTACTGATAAATTACAGCCGTATTACAATTTTGATTATAGATACCTTACAATACATATCAATAAATAAATAATACATATATCTGGAAAACAAATATATGAATTTATTATGAATAAACTACTTTTCATATGTACTATTCCTGTACACATTGCTTTTCAAGGATTACATTTATACAATAAACATATGTGTATATTGCATTATGATTAATATAACGAAGATTAAACTAAAAGTTTTCTGTTTTATTAGGTTTTTTCCTGGTTCTTTATATTTAGGAACCACATATTTTTTATGTATGGAAAATTTTAGTTCTAATATAAATCGATCCAATATATGTATATTTACAGTTTATAATGTAAATCTAAACACTTCACTTATTTACACATAACTCTACAATCTGGCTAAATAACTAATTTAATAATAATAGATCATTTACAATATCAATATTTCTTTTTACACTAAGTGAGCAGTAATGCTCAAATTACTGATATTTTATTAGTATTAACTTTTCAATTAAATTGCTTTAAAAATACCAAATATAAAGGATTTTTAAGGATTTGTATTAAGTATATTCCTAACCATATCATCCGCGTTATGTTCTACTTATTTTTTCTTCTACTCTTTTATATTCTATTGTGTTTTTACTAATAGTGCTATATAAATAAATGTCTCTACATAAATAAGTTTATCTATAGTGAATATATTCAATATATAAATCAGTTCAATCGCTGAGGCAGTGAATTAATTATTATATTATTCATAATATTACATTTAAGCTGTAAACAAATAAATAAAAGTTTAGGCATGGGTGAATTATAAATTATTCATTCTTTATTTAAAAAATTAAATTTCATTTAATCTAATTTAAATGAGAATTGATTTACGTATTTACAATATATTAATAACATATTATGTTAGCAATTCCTTTTTTCATTATAAATTTGTCGAATATTCATATTAATTATCCTAATGTATAAGTACACTAGAAGTACCAATAATATATTATAGCATTAGTATAAGTACCATTTACATCACCTTCATTGATGATATGTAAAAAATTAGTATTAACTTAAACTTTGTGAAGTTTGTTTTTGAACTTCAAGGTTTCCAACTGAGGAAACTGTCCTGTATAACTATTTGCTTAAATATACTGTGTATAATAGATTGCGGAGCTTTACGATTTCGTTGAGCTTCTAAAATGTATGAAACTTTTTCTCGTGCTTCACTGCGAGAAATATCACCTCTGAGACCTAATAATCTGACCAGATGATCCTCTGTCATGTCTGGATATTTTTCAACTAAAGAATGTAAATCAAGAGAAAGAATTTCGGAATCTTCACAACGTAATACTTCCGCAAGACGTTTAATTATCTCAAAGGGAGAATTAAAATTTCCTACTTTTGGAGCTATTCTATCAAAAAAATGTTTCAGTTTATCTGCTTCTGTCATTATTTTTGATGTACATGTTAAACATTCATCATACGTTTTTAGAGATATTTTTCTTTGCAGCATTGCAGAGATATAACGTTTTGCAATGAGATTTTGTGCTTCTGTAATAACATATTCAAAGTTTCTTGGACACAGATGATTGTAATCTTGAAAGTAGTCTTCTAAAGTCACACAAATGGTTTCTACTGGGATGGAAGATGATAACCATTTGGGTGTAATCAAATCTTGAAATTGCAATTCTAAATCTAAGAAAGATTCTTCTAGTAGTATGGCTGCAGCTTCATTTCGTAATTGTTGATAATTTGATAATAAATTTTCAAATTTAACAGTAGCATCTCCACTAGCATTAGGTACCCAATATAATTGTTTCATTTGCTGTGCTAATTCTGTAAATTGTAAACAATTATTGACAATTGTAATCATATGATGTGTAAAGTAAGGTACTTGACTTCTATCCTCAAAATGTTTGCTTTTGAATTCCAATATTGCTTGTCTATACATGAATCCATACTTAATCACTTGTTCAATACATAGAACTATAGCTTGTGCTGTTAATTCAGAGCTAATTGTTTTTGTAACTTGAAGATTTTGATCAATCATTTGAAATATAATCACAGGTGCTGCTGTGTGATAGTACGCTTCTTGAGTAGTCCCTTCTGGTAACACTCCACACCACCAATCCACTTTTTCAGTTTCCAAAGTTTTCTTCATCCAATCCTCATAATTTTGACACATATTTTTCAAATACTTTTCTTGAAGATCATTCACAATTTCAGTGCTTAATAAAGGACCAATGTCACTAGTATCAATATTTAATTCAGAATGTTGCATCAGCTCTGGTCCAGTATAAGTATTCATAATCCATGCTAACAAAGATACGTATTCATTTCCTTCTAAACCATTGGCAATTATGTCCTTCAAGTGTTGTGACAAACTTGTATGATACATTTTGACAAAAGTTCTGACAATGTTATACCAAGGTGGAAAACAAGGTTCACAAAGAGTTTTAACAACTCTCAAGTCTTCCAGGATTAAAAGTCTTGTAAGCTCTAAATACCTAACTAACCACATTTTATTATCTGCTCTTTCTTCAACATGAGTCCCTTCAATTCTATTGGCTACAGATTTTTCCAAGACTTTCATTGCCATATTTTTCCACAATTTAGGTCTCCCTGGTGGCATGAATCCACTTTGTTTATGTCTTTGAATAGCAAAATGATCTGCTTTCTCTTCTCTTTCTATAATTCTCAATGCTGTTACAATAACAGTAGGTTCTTTTCTGACTGTGTTTAATGTACGACTCATTACCAATCTTATCTGCTTTTCCATTAGCTGTGAAAGCATTTCAACATCTTCTAAATAAGCTTTCAACATAACAGTATCAGCTGGTGATTGATTTGGAAGTTTGTGAAGTTCATATAGCAAATCATCTCTTGAGTTTTCAAGATCCATAATGATCTGATGAGCATACAGAAGATTACCTTGATTTATCCATTGTTTAGTCATTTCAACACTTTCAGGCAAAGTAAATGTATGTTTCAAATTTTCTTTGGCAGTAACATATTGTGAATGACGCATATTTTCTTCTTGAACAGCTTGTAATTTTGCACTAAGTTCTGGGATCTTACTGAATAATTTAATAGTATTGTTCAAATCTTCTTTTATAGAAGCAATACTCTCTAAAGAACTTTTCAGTTGTTCGAAGCCTACATGAACTCCATCTAATTGACTTTGCATTGCAGTTTTGAGCATAGTATCCACGGAAGCTTTCTTCCGACTTATTCTACGTTTGTACATATCAATTTTTTCCATTTGACCTGGTCGTTGCATCAAATTAGACACATATTTTGCTCCCCTTGCCTTAGCCTCTTCCTCCAATATTTGTAGATCTTCCATTTTTAAAACTATCTTGTTAATTTAAGTTACTGTATAAAATTAGTCTTTATACAAAAAGGGAAATGACATATTCTAATTAATTAGATTTGTTTAAAAGGTAAACGTGCAAAGCTTATTTTGACATTTGCAAAACCTTGGTTAGGTATATATTTTAGGACACGTTTCTATGAAACAGTTGTCTTGTCAATTTGCGTCATGCAAACATGCCACAGTGCTTAAAATGCAACTTTGCTTCTGTGCAAATGCACATTGACGTACTTTAACTCTAATGAAAAAGAATCATTCAAACATTTAATTGTAAGAGTAACAATTCAAAGAAGTTTTTGTTGTTTTATACCAATAAAAAAGTTTACTGTGTAACTTATACAGTTAAATATTATAAATGCATTCGTTAAAAAGAATATTGGGAATAATCAATCCATACTACAAACATTCTCTAAAAAGATGTTTAACTTCTAAGTCGTGTGAGAATGTAGAAGTCGAGGCAGAGCAAAAAGGTTACTTTTTATTTGTGGTATTATATTTATATTTTATAAAATGTAGCATATTCGTTTGTCATGTATAATTCTCATCATACGTTATTTCAGAAAAAAGTGTTATAACCGAACATTTTGAAGAGGTTACTTTAATTGGTATAAACCGACCAGAAAAAAAAAATTGTCTAAATGTTGCAACCGCACAACTACTGTCAGATGAGATAGATAAATTTGAAAATGACGAAAAGTGTGCAATTGGTGTACTTCATGGTATAGGAGGAAATTTTTGTAGTGGATATGACCTTGCAGAAATTTCACAGTACAATGGAGAAAATGAAGAAGTTTTACCACAGTTTGGGCCATTGGTAAATTAATAAATTTTGAAAATTTGATTATTTTACATAAAAGTATTTAACTGTTATTATATCAACCAATATAATGTGTAATATTTATAGGCTAATAAAATTGATTTATGTAAAAAACCCTTAATAGCTGCTATAAGTGGATATGCTGTAGGTGTAGGGTTTGAACTTGCTTTAATGTGTGATCTAAGGGTAATGGAGGAAACTGCAGTAATGGGATTTTTAAATAGACGTTTTGGAATTCCTATCTTATGTGGTGGTACTGTTAGATTGCCAGCTTTAATTGGGTATTCAAGAGCAATGGATCTCATTTTAACTGGACGTGGCATTGAAATAAAAGAAGCATTTTCATGGGGTTTAATTAATCGTTGTACAGCTACTGGTACAGGTACAATTTTATTTGCAATAAATAACAATAAAATATATAAGAACAATGTAAAATATAGTAAATTAACATTTATTTGTATTTACAGCACTGGGTGATACACTGAATCTTGCAAAATCATTTACAAAGTTTTCTCAAAGAACATTGCTTGCAGACCGTGCTTCTTCACACTATGCCACATTTTCTGCCAAACAATTAGAAGAAGCTATACAATTTGAGAAAGATAATGCATCTCATTTACTATTTGAAGAGGGAGTTAAAGGAGCAAAAATGTTTGTTCATGAAGGAATAGGAAGACATGGAAAAACCTACAATCTGAAATCAGTAAATAGGATGTTTAAGGAATTTGATGAAAAACTTTTATAAAAATTGTATATAGAACATATTCTCTTTCTCTTTCTGTAAAGGTTTTGTACATAGATAAATATATTAAGGTATAAATGTATTTTGTAAGATAATTAAATACTTCTATTTTAATTTATCATAATTAGAATGTCTTTCTGTTTGTATTACTGCCTTTCTTCAAAGAAGATTTAGACGAATTTTTTTTTAGCAAAGTGTAAGGTCTTAACAGGATTTCAGTACACTTCTTTGCTGCTTTTCCAGTAAGGAGTGGTGTGATATTTATGATTTGACCATTTGTGTCTCCTGCATAATTAACATTTATTGGAAGTACTATTTCATATAATACATAAAACTTACTTTCAAATGTAACTATTAGATATGTTAAATCTGCTTGAAACACATTAAAGCCAACTGTATATGGTTCAAAAAAGGAAACTTTCCTTAATTGGTAATTAATTTCATCACATAAATCAAATTCAACTGTAAATGTTTCTTTCATTACAATTACTAAGCAACTGAAAAGTCAGAAAGCTTAAAATATATTTTCTGCCTACCTGTATCATCTAGTCCCACTACATTTCGAATGTAATTCAAAATCAATTTAAGTGGACAATTAATATTTACTAAAATTTCTTTATCTACTTCCTCAAACAGTGTACTTTTCTCATTGGTATTAGAAGGAACTACAAAGTAAATATATGTACGTGATACAATGTTTATTTAATAAAGAACATGTGGCAGGAATATTCTTACTAAAGTATCTGATTCGAATAATCGACGTCATGGATATATCTAACAGACTTTGGGACATCGGTACCAATATGCGAGTGGTACGAAAGGATACGAACGAATTGGCATCAATTCGTTCTACGCATTCTCTCCGAGAATGATATCGCGTGTTACAAGGTTAAAATAATTGAAAGTCACTCGATATTTCATTGCTGCTCGGTATTCAGTTTCTATGTCGAATGCTCGAGTTCGATTGCAAATCATAACCCCTAAAAAACTGATACGTTGAAAGTGGAAAAGTGACTAATTTGCTTGCGTTGCGTTATGCATTCAAGAAATATTTCGTTCGTATATCACAGTAGTGAAATTAGAGAGAAAATTGAAACGATAAAACCACTCGGTGTGTTTTAATCTATAAACTTCTCGTAATTCAAACACCTGTGCATCGTCAACTCAACAAGACGCGCACTCGATGCACTCCCGACGACGAGTCGCGGTCAGATTTCGTTCGGATTGTTGTCTACGCGTTCATTGCACTGGAATTTCGAATAATCATAGAATTTCATATTAAAGTTAAACAACAACGACCGTCCACAGGCTTAATTGGCGAAAGTAATGCGAGAACCGGCCAAGCACCACCGTGCCGGTTAAAGCTGTGTGACGAAACGAGTGCAGGTGGCGGTGTATTGTTGCGCAATCGTTCGTATCCCTCCTCTTCCTCCTCCTTCTTGTAACCAGGAGTCAGGACGAGAGTCCCCTTGGTAACCAGAAGGCCCTCCCCACCAGGTGCCTTCCTCCTTGCTCGACCTGGTGAATGTTGCGCCCGCAAATCCACGCGATCACCTCCGATGCTGTTCTTTCTTTCGTTTCTTCCTTCTGTTTTACCTTTCCCAAGGACTTGTTTCTTTTTTACCGACCCCTTGTGCTGGTTGGTCACATTCCAGCCACGTGGTTCCTCGACTGTGTTGTTGATGCACGTTCCTGAAATCTGATCGCGAGCAAGTCAGTTGGGGGAGTTTCTCTTAGGAAAGAAAAGTGCAAAGCCTCTTATATCAGCGAATAACAGGTATAGGTTGCAGTTTGTTTAAGTAATAAATTTCTGACAATAATGTAAGGATGGATTTTTATTACTACAATCGAGTACACACTTTTAACGAAATATCGAATAAAACAAGACGGGGTGAAATAAACTTTCGTAATGTGCATTTTCAAGTGGCGACGACAACAAGGCGCAAAGAGAAAGAAGAAGGATATAAAAAGATAAAAGGGCGGTTCCCAGGATCTTCTTTCTGATTAGCCCCGCTGTACAACTATTTACGTGGCATTTGAGAGGATGATGCCAGAGCCTTTCACGAATCACCAATGTGTTATTGTTGCAGGCGAACTCGCGAAACAAAAGTTCCCTCGGATGGGAGAGGCAAATCGATGCGTTCGTGTTCTCTACGAGGAAGCAAAGTGTGAAAGTCGTGCATCGCACTGCTTCAGATCTTCCTGGTATTTTCTATCGGCTGTTCTCCTTAGAAATCAAACTTTATTGATATTTCAGTACTATTATTCCACATATTTGAAATCTTGTAAATATACACATAAAAGTTTTACTGCGTTCTCGAGATTGCACTACAGAATAATACGTAATAGTGCAATTTTTTAAAGGTTATTTTAATTAATATACTCAGCAATTTACCTATATTGCTTACAAACATTACCTACTCGTCGTATCTTCATTTAAATTCAACAAAATCAAGCTTCGATCCTAACCAAGTAAATCTTAGACCTAATATCCACGATGTGTAATATCGACGATCGCGGCAATGTAACGTCGTCATGACGAATGCATGTCGCGACGATAGCGTGGCTATGACGTTTCGTGGACATTGGGCCTTAATATAATTTCGAAACATAAATACAACGATAAAATGAAACACAGGATACATTCACCGATAAATAAATAATCATTTCACTGAAACCGAAAAATATATTTCTAAACGACGACTTAACCAAACGGAATCTTCGAAACCCTACGGTCACAGTGTGACCGTCACACGCAGTTTCCAACACGCTATTCTTGGCCCTCTGGTGGCTCAATAAAATAACTAAGCTTAAACGACCAGTCTGAAATTGCCTTTTTCTCTAAGTTCGCCCGGGGAAAACGGGCCGCGCGATTTTCATAGAGAACGCGGAAAAAAATCATGCGAGAGTTTCACGGTGTTCACTGCAGCTCCTTTGTACGGTGGTGGCTGTCCATTCTCTACCTGACGGTGATCGTATCTGCATGCCACTTAACCATTACGTTTTACGAGGTAGATGGACATAAAGTGGTTTCCGCTCCTCGTTCAGCAACAGGTTACATCGTCGTCTCGCTTCTCCTGGCGACTGAACGACGAAAGGGAATATTTTCCGTCTTCTATGGGCGCTCGCGTGCGTAAACAGGATCGGCGTATCCGTGAAATTTACCACGGTCGTACCACGCGTTTGGACATCCTGCTAGATAGACAGGCGGCCACCATGACACCATAAACCGATCGGCTAGAGAATTTACGCCACATTCTCAGTCGACTCCTCGATAACCAGTGGAGTATTAGTCGAAGGAAGGAGGGAAACGATGGTCACTGTTGTTGCTACAGGATGGCTTGAAAAGTCGTGGTAAAGTGCAGAGTTAAGGTTAGTTTCCAGAGAAACCTTTTGAAACTTCGATTGTATATGACGATGTTAGGTCGGTAAAGTAGAAATTGAAGTAATTGAACAGAGATTGAAAACAGTTACGATATCGATTTCGATATTCACATTGGAAAACAATATCCGTGAATCTATTTACGATTATTAACTCCGATCCATTAAGTGATTATTACTCGTGGTTCGTTTAAATAGTTATTCGATTGTTTACGAACACGTTGTATGAAAATGAAAACGAGTGTGTCGCGTTCGTCGTGATATCCGGCAAGTTTCGAACCTTTTTTTACCCGTAATACCGACTGGAATGCAGTTTCGTTTTTCGAAAAAGTGCCTTTATGAATGCCGTGGTTGTTCACGGTTGTGTCGCGGTAACAGAATGATTTTTCCCGGTAACAGAGAAACCTTTATTCTCCTTTTATCCATATTCCCTCGCGCTCGATGAATATTGCGCCATAAAATGTATTACGTATCCTTAAACTCGGTTTCGATCGGTCATAAATCCGTTGTAAAATTACACCTTCGATAATACGCGATAATTCGTCGATACTTTCGATGGAAATAATACGATTATAACGTCTTATCCGGTTGAACGTTCAATTACCGCAAAGATGTCTGCCGGAAGTTAAGTTGAGTTAAGGCAGTTGCAAATCGAGACGAAGCAAACTGCACCGGATTCACGCAAGTTAGATTGAGTTCCGTCGAATCGCGGGGCTAACCAGAACGGTACGTAGAGGATTTCGAGCGACTCCACGCGTTTTTTCGGAATTTCACTCTGACGATCCGTGAAACGTTCGAACGAGTTAAGCTTAGTTCAGATAGCGTTAGAGCGAGTTAACACGGGACTCTGGGTAACTTGGAGCGAATTAAAACGATACAGACCGGGGGCCAAAGTGAATTACAACAATTTCGGATAGCTGGTAGCTGGTTTGGATCGTTTTCGACGGATCAAAGTGGCTCTCGCTCGATTTCACCGTGTTCCGAGGGCTTTGGAAAAACGTCGACAACCATCATGTTGAATCTTATGCAATTTGACGCTTGAAATGGCTCGCGTGTGGCCTTTGCAACCCGTCAACGAGCCATCGATCGATGCTCGTTTCCCTGTCGAGCTCGATGGAGCTTTGTTCGCAGCCAGATCGTTGCATTTCGAGCGTTCTCATCCGCAATGAGGAGCGTTTCGAATCGAAAATAAAGAAGGAAACCCGTCTCGATGTCCTTCTTGCTCTCTCTCTCTCTCGAAGAAGAAGAAGAAAAATGATTTCAACGAAATATGATAAAATACGCGTTCACAGATTTCAGCGTATCTTTCGATCGACTTGAATTTTACAAGACAAGTTGAAAGGGGCGTGAAAATTAAAAAAGGTACACGTATCGAGGAGAACCTGATCCGATTTTTCTCGAGGCTTTAAATCGGCCATCACCGAGCCAGTTCTCGCCAGTTTTCTCGCCGACTCGCCTCGAATAAGGAAGCGAGAAACTTTTAAGGGTCACGTGTGACTTGGAGATCCGTATAAAATTCGTATCGACATACGATCTTCGATCTCCTCGTACGCTCTATAACTGCGGTCGATACACGATCCTCCGACTTTCGAGCACGAGGACCGTACTTACGTTTTCCACGCTTCATTTCGTGCGTGTATTTTCTAGCAATGTTACGCAACCGATCTTACCCTCGACTTACGTGTCAATCCTTGTTCGTACGCGCTGGCGAATCATTTCACGGATGATCAGTCCGAATAACTTCTTGCCCGACGCGACACACGATCGTTTCGATCTTTTCTTTTCTTTTCGGAACGTTCGCGACACTTGCTTCGATTGAAATTTTTATATTACTTCATATATGGAAGATTTCTGCTGTACTTGGAACAATTCGATGTACAGAATATGTACATTAAATCAGGAACACGCACGTAAAAATATTTCACGTGAAGATACAGAAATTCTTGAGGTGCGTATCAAAATCGATACGACGCGTTGCATCGTCACGTATCAAAATTCACCACATTTTTATACGCAACGATGCAACGTTTGTTCGTCAAAATTGATACGCGACGATCATACGAAGCGTTGCTTTTGATACGCAACGATGGAACGCTTGCCCGTAAAAATTGATACGCAACGGTGATACGATACGACTAACACACGAAGCGTAACTCTGAGATTTTGATAAAACTGTGCAGATCAGTAAAAGAACGAAACAAGTACAGTATATTCTCCACAACTGTCAGACCGCAAGGAAGCTAAACCTGACACTCGTAGAGTCAGGGACTACGTTTTCGAGCCTCGCGCCCGCCTTTGTAGTTTGCCGAACGTAGGCAAGGACAGCGAATAAAAGATAAGCTTGAAACGTGAGTCGGGCAACCAAGCGATTTAAATATCAACCTTTTTAATTTTACGTTTTTTTATCCCGAAATTTTTCTTAACATATTGATGAGATTTTTCTGATGAAAATGACATCAAACACGACATAATTTGAACAACATTACTTATTAACACGTTCACTGTCACACATTACATAGAGTCGGCCTACCGTTTGACTGCCAGTTGGAGAATTGGCCTGCCGTTTGACTGACACTTGTAGAATCGGCCCTACATTTTTTTTACTTGGAGGTAGGCCGTCATTAAATTAATTACTCAATAAGTATTAATAAGTAAATGTTGTTCAAATTATATC
>NW_017100161.1:178899-179322 GCF_001263275.1 Habropoda laboriosa | reverse complement strand
CGAGAATTTTTGAATTTTAGTAAATACTAGAGTCAGTGCATCGCGTATTGAAATAATAGCTTCATCCCTAGTTCGTTTATTATTGAATATTTTTGTACGCGTTTAACTTATGCTTCTGCCTAATTCTCGTCGCATATTTGATTCAAACTTTCTTATATTCTAGAATCGAGAAAGATATGAATTCGCGTTTTTTCTTTTGATTCTTTCAATATTTCAATTGCATTACGCATTATTGCAATAAGTTCTATCGTTACATTTAATTCTAATTGTTTAGCAGCTTTTCTGCTGCTATCGACCCTACATTTTACTGACACTTGTCGAATCGACCCTACATTTTCTTTTTTTTTACGTGGATGTAGGCCGACCCTACATTTTACTGACACTTGTCGAATCGACCCTACATTTTACTGACACTTGTCGAAT
>NW_017100161.1:158119-178470 GCF_001263275.1 Habropoda laboriosa | reverse complement strand
CGTGTTTTATGTCATTTTCATCAGAAATATCTCACCAACATGTTAAAAAAAATTTCAGATGAAAAAGAGTACAATTAAAGAAATTATATTTTTCTATTATGATTTGTCGAGCCGTGAAATCTCGTAAAGGAAACCGACTGGTGTAGCAGCAATGACGCAGACCTAGGTGTAGGACCATCTATACTGTCACTTGTAGAATCCAAACTTACTGACTCTTGTAGAGAATTTACTGTACCTATCTACAACCACATTTAACTCTAAGTGTAAACATTCGGTAGTTTGGGTTGTTAGAAATTTTACGAAGTCAGACTTCCTTTTTTACGAAAAGCAATTGATTTGTGCTTGAGCATACTTTCGAAAGGTACCAAAGAGAGGGAAAGCCTGCAAGTGCATACTTTCGGATAAGAAAATTGTCGACTAATTTTCATCCCAATTGTTAAATATACGAAATATCGGAAAATTCGCGTATATACAAGGAGAGACGAGAACGTCTCCCGCGAAATTCTCTGTGATTCGGAGTAAGACGCGACAGTGAAATTCAATTCTGCGAATACTCGACTGAGTTATTCAATTCTACGAATACACGGTTCAATTACACAGTATTTTGTGGAAATTTTCACAGAATTGCGCGTGCAGTTTCGAGAATAGCCGAGTCCAATTATCCCCGATTTCACGGGATTCTACGTCGATCACGACTTTCAGACATTCTCGTTCAATTATTTTCGGACTGGTGAACAACCATCTCCGGACAACTGAACACGCAATCCCGCCATCGATATTTTTCTCGTCCGGCGGGAACTTTATCAAACGACGTTTGCACGAACTTTATGTACTCCGTGCGACGACGTTGCTTCGCGGGCAATCACGCGAAATTATGCAACCGATTATGCGCGTTTTCGTCGACGAGAAGAGTCACGAGGAAAGAGTCTCAGGCGTTAAATTCTCCCAACGTTTTCACCGCGCGTTCCTCAGATCGGCGAACAGATAAATTTCCTCGTGAACTTTCTGCGAAAAACCGAGGCGCCGGTAACGTTCGGGGAAATTTTCCAAGCTTGCGAATCTCATTCTTGCGAAATTACCTGAAACTATCTACTCGAAGATTCTTCAATATGTATATTTTCAAAAAATTTTAATTACCAAACTTTATCCATTCCCCGCGGAAAAATATAGAAAAAGAAATGCCAATTCAAGGAAAAAAGTCCATGGAAACGCATCATTTCAAAGGAAACAACGTCTACGATCCTAGACGATCGGCCCGCGAAATTCAATTTCATGCAAATCGAACGTCTGGCTGGGGAACTTTCGTCGGAAAATCTGGTTGTTTCCCTTTCCTGTTCAGGCCACTCCGCGTTTGCGTGAAAGATGCGCATTCCATACGGCCGTGCAGGAACGGATAAAGGACGACCGAGCGAACGGGCCAGGTAGTCCGAGAGATCCAGCCGGAGGAATCGAGTTCAAGGACCTCGCTTTTCCGGAATAGAATGCACGCCGCGCGTACTGTTTATGTGTATTACCGAGCAGCTGGATGGGCGTCTTTAACGACTCCAGCCTGCAATCTGTACTCAGGAAATGCATTTTCAAAGGACGTCTTCTCTTCGGAAAGGATCCTTCTCTCTCTCGAGGGAAGCCGCCATTTTTACGGGACGAGAAAATCGAAGCGTAACATCTGCCTATGCTATATTCATCTGTTGCGGCCATTCCTTTGTGCAGAGATTAGATTCCAGAGTTAAAATTACGTAGATAGAGTTGAAGTAGAAGATAAATTAACATCTTCGGAATATTCTTTGTATATTCGATATTTCAGTTTATTTGAAATGTCCAAGTATTCCCGAGATAAACAGTGCATTATAGTATTCTTGAAGATATAGAAAATGTTCGATAAACGTGGAGATGAAAATAAGTTTTCATTGCTTGCGTAGTTCTTTAGTAAAATGATTTTTAATGTAATCTTGCTTATCGCGAGATTTATCTATGAATTAGCATTGGTGTCTAAATATGTATCTTAACTCTTTGACGAATGATTTCTTCTCCTGATTATGCATCCAGGCGTCACCTGTTCACTGCTTTACTACTGTATTAATTAGCCCTACTGCGTTCTTCGTTTTGACTGTACACCTAAGACTTTTGAGTCAAAAAGGACCTAAGACCTTATGTGTAATAATTTTTGTTTCCAACGCGACATACGAACCTAGACGATAAACGTTTAAAATAATGTCAAGGAACGTAAACTTGATAACAGGAAAAATGACTAAAAATATAAAAAGGCTGCGGGTCAAAAGAGACCCGAAGACCGCTCTAAGGTTACGAATTAATTAAATTTGGCAATTTTCAGTTTTCTAAATCAAATCGAAAATCAGATTCTGTCCGAAATCTGTGCCTCAAGTCTGACTCGTGGATTTCCCATATTTCTCTACGTTACAATCGCAGATTCCTCTATTTTCAAAGCTGCGAGCTGACAGCGGAAGTATTATCGCATTTCATCAACTTCGAGAACGATATTACCGCGACGTTGACGCCGAATTTGACGTATCAAACCGACGTTTCTCCCCTGCGTGTGCACGCACACGTGCACCGCCGTTTCTATGCAGCGAAATCCTCATTATCTGAATTAATCGCCGCGCTGCTCGCGGCTCGATCGAACGTTTCGCATAGTAATGTTAACGCATACTTCGTGTAATTACATTCCGATATCGAGAGCCATCGCGGTATAAATTATCTTGTAAAATAAACGCGAGTGTGGAATGTGGGTGGCGAGGTAATAATTGCGATCTAATAAGAGGGCACACGACGAAGCAGAAACGAAGATGCGTATCGCTGTGCAGTCGATGAAACACACGCTCGGATAAATTCAAATTAGAAAAACGCGATTCTGTTCCACGGCGGAACGGGGACAAATAAATCGATCTATGAATCGTTCGTCGTTTTATTCAAACTCTCTGTGTCAGATTATCCGTTCTTTCTCTAATCTTCCTTGGAAAGAGGTTCGCGAATATCTTTCCCCCGATTGTTGAAAAATCTTGAAAAAACCGTAGGAGAAGCAGGATTAAAAAAGTTCCAAATGTTAGATTCGATTTTAATATTATCTACGCTTTCTTCCTGTTTTTTTTTTTTTTCTTTTTGAGGGAATTCGTTAGTTTCTTCTTTAAAGCGACCATCTGGGCGTTTGATATTGGCCCGATTACACAGATCGTTTCGCAACTGCATCAATATTTATTGTCGCGATGTGATAGGCGCGATAACGTTGAATTAATTCCTGTTTCTGAGAACTGTACACTCGATACCCTATCTCGATGCTCTGTTCGAGGGTACGTCGCGTTGTTTCGTGTCCCGCTGTTAGTTATTCTTCAGAATTTTAGGTAATCTCCTCTGTTCCACCTGTCACGTCGTACCTCTGCGTTCGGTGAGAACAATTGTCGAGAACAATCGATCGTTTGCGAGTGTTGGCCAACTGATTTAGTCACACTTTGCGCATTTTTTGCAATACAAATGACTCTTTTAGAAATCGACCTTTTCGTCTATTGCACAATAACTCTGATTTCTTTATTTACACTCGACGCGTATCGCACCTTTTCACATTTTTCCTTTGAATTTTCTATTGGACATTTTATTCATTTCGGGGATTATAAATAATTTTCGTATTAAGATCGAAGATAGTAGTAGTTGCGTTTGCAAGAGAGTCGTCTGGTCCCTTTAAATTCATTTCTTGTCGCGGACATCTCGATTATTCGCAAGGGAAATCCGTCTTTTTTTTTTTGCTGCAACTTTTCCATTTTTTTGCGATTTAATCGCGGAAGACCAGCTCGCTAATCGCTAGTCCATCGAAATCGAGCAGCGACACGAAGGATTCCAACGATGGCGAACCGAGCAGGTATTCAGGTCGCAGCAAGGCCGAACCGCGTGCACACAGTCGCGAAGTAAAAGTGCAGAGAAATAAAATGTAGGCTGTTACGTGGCTCGAGGCGTCTCGCTCTAGGTCTGGGCATTTTGGAGACTTTGAATGATCGTTTTCTAACAGCTGTTCCAGGTGTGCTCACCTTTTCCGAAAGGTACAATGCAACCATTGTCGCTTTTCAGCGAGAACCGAACTACCTGATGCTTTTTCCATGATCGGTGAAGCGATCGTTTCTTGTTAGAACGAAGATTAACATTTCTTCGTCTCGAGAACGAGAACTAGTAACAGTGTCGTAGTATTTTATCGCTATACGGAGTGTTTGAACAATTATTTGTGGTGGAGAATTTGAGAAGAGAAGATTCTATGAACTTATTTATTTGTAAAATTTGCAAATTTAGATCGTGTTATCAGTTCTGTTGCTCCTTCTTTTCAAGCACCTTGTATTATCACTGTCACTACTTAACGAGTGATAAAGCAATTCAGCTTACGTTCCACCTGTTTACTTTTCAAGAATTTATTTTACACCCAGTTATGCCTATTCGTAACATAAAATCACGCACAGTACCAGAACAAAATAATTACCAAATTCCTCCTACTATTCAAAGAATCTCAACCAACGTTCAACTAAAATCAGAAAACTCGTCCGATCTCCGTTTCCCGCGTTTGCAACAGCGTTCTCGTGTCGGAAGGGTGTAGATGTAACAGTAAATAATGTAAAGTCGTAATTAATAAAGTAAGAAAACTAAAATAAAAATTCATGATAGAATAAAGTAAAATTTCATAAAGATTCATAATAGTTTATCCAACCCTTTATAAGACTACAATCGGTAATTCAGACCCCCATAAATCACGAAGCATACAGCTTCAAAAATTTGTTGTACAAATTAATGTAACTAATGGTAACGCCCCCGCGAATTATGAATTATGTATTATTAGCATTGTATTATGTATCATATACTGAATGCTTGTACACCCTATGACTAGGAAAACTCACGGAGACCAAGTAACACCTTGTCTCACGTGCCTAAGAATCGCCCTCCCCGTTTTATCTCGCTGGAAGAAGTCGAAGGGAACCTGATGGCCAGGCTGCTGTGCACGTCGCCGCTTGTACTAGCCGATTATTACAAAATGAAACGGTCCTCGGAGTAATATCGCTCGATATCGGTTCTCACCTACGCGTCCACGGCGAACGCGCAAAGAGGTGGACAGGCGTGGGAGTACGTATTGGGTTGCAAAGGGCAACGATAACGACGGCGAAAAAATCAGCGGTATCGTGGCTACGCTCTGTGAAATACAAGCGTGCATTTGCATCGATAAAAGGTGTTCTCCGCGATTCCATTGTTTCCCGTTCGTTCCGATTCGATAATTAATCACGCTGCGGCGGTTCTCGTGTACATTGCCAGTGTTGTTCGACGATAAATCGGTACGTTTTCATGGAAATTTGTGGACTCGAGATTTGGACGAGTTTTTGGATTATAATCTTAACACTTTATACACTTTTTGGCAAAAATGTTCCAAAGCATACGAAATTTTTACACTTTTCTAATTTTCTTTTCGTTACTTTGGAAATAAATTGATCCATATTTATGGAAGTAAATAAATAAATAAATGAAAATTTATTGTTAATATTCCATAAATCGGTATATTTCGATGAAAATTTATCGACCACAGCGTTCTCCGGACGATTGTCAAAATTTGAACGAATTTTTGAATTGCAATCTTAATACTTTATACAATTTCTGCGAAAAAATAGCGATGACCTTAAAAAATTCCCAAACATACGAAATTTTTACACTTTTCTAATTTTCTTTTCGTCTGTAGTTACTTTGGAAATAAACTGATCCATATTTATGGAAATAAATAAATGAATAAATGAAAATTATTCGTTCTTAATATTTTCTCATTAAGACTTTATTCTGCAGCTTTCGTTTAATCACTTCGAATTTACTTTCCCACTTATCCGTCTCACAACACTACTTACAGATTACTTTCCCCGAAAAAATTATTACTTCTACCAGCTCTTCAAAGATTTTCCAAAAAGTTTTCCTTCGCCTTCGTGGTGCGTCGCGTAGTTTCCTTCTCTCGCCTAGTTCTGTCGCGAGCTTTACACGGCTTCTTCCAAACAAACTTCCGACTCTTTGCTCCCCGATAGTTCTACAAGCAGTTTACACCACAACAGTTCAATCACAATTTCGTCGTTTTTTCTTTCCTTGCAAAAGCTCCTCCACCGATTTTCTTAGCCTTCGAGAGCAATTTTCCCATTTAGAGCAACAGCGTATATACGTATCCTTTCGATCCGTAATTTATGGGAGGCACGGGTCGAGATGCATGTAGCGACAAGTGATTCTACATAAATTATGGAAAACGTGACTTAATAAAACCTACTCTATTACCGTGCAATCGAAGGTGAAGCGGCGCTATTATCTGTATTTATATTGTTCGAAAAATCCGCTACAGTGTTCGTCCTGCGAGCAAACTCCTGCCTCACGCGAACCTTTTATATCAAGAGAGAAAGAAAGATAAAGTAGGTATATGAAATTTATACGAGATTTTTCTCGTTCCAGTTAATTACACAAAAAGGTAGATCCTGTTTTCACGACGAGTATTGAAACTACTCGGGTTATAAATGCATCGAAAGAAAAAAAAGGAAGGACAGTGAACACTGGATCTAATTTCCTGAGAAATTACACCTTCGTTGGATGCAGCAGGATGTAACTACGCGTATAATAGTTTGTAATTTATGTATTTTATTCAGAGTTTTGAGGCTTTTACGGGTTGGATTGTTCGGACTCGTTGATCGATGTGTTTCCATAGATTTATTCAACAGGATATCCTTCGTTGATCGGCGATAAATGAGAAAAATTGATAATGATAAATTGTAAGATAGAATGGAACGTTTGACGAAGGTGAAGTTCTCTTGGGAATAATTTTATCGTGTCAATTATCAGCTGTAGCATTTATTTCATCGATAAAATTGACGTTAAACAAACTATAATACTTCTTTGAATGTAAAATTTATTTATTGAAACTTCGAGCAACATCCTTTCGAATTAACAACGAATTCTAAAATAAATTGCAGTACGCATAGTATGAAATCTGTCATCTTTAAATTTCATTAAATCCAAACTTCTATAATCCCCAAACATCGCAAAATATTGCATAAATACATAGTATATTCAGCGATTATAAATTAAGAAGAAACCTAAATTTTTTCACTGATCGATCGCAGAGAAAAATGATCCCTAAATTCTCAAACACCACAAAATATATCCAGTCGAACCGATTCTAAATTAAGAAGAAACCTAGATCAAAATTTTCACTGATCGATCGCAGAGAAAAATGATCCCTAAATTCTCAAACACCACAAAATATATCCAATCGAAGCGATTCTAAATTAAGAAGAAAGCTAGATCAAAATTTTCACTGATCGATCGCAGAGAAGAGACGATCCCTAGGCGCAAGATCTATTTCGCAAAATGATTGCCATCCGCGAGCGTAGCAAGTAGACGAGCGAAAGAGGATCGCGATCTAGTCGCAATACTTCTCGCTCCCGTTCCTTGGCAACGAACGCGCGCTCGATACAGGATTTACAAGTTTCCTAAAAGGAAGACACCGGCGCGGTTCAACGTACCGATTATCGCGATCTTCTTCTTGCAGCCCGTAAGTCGAGAAATTATTCAAGCGTCGGTAGTCGTTCTCTATCGCTTTATCTCCGATCGAGTGTCCCGATCTTCCAGCTCGCATTAATCCTTTACGCGAGAGCCACAGGGTTCTAGATAAAACCACGGTGATTTATCGGGACACGGCGCAGGCGAAAGATATTCGAGCAACAAAAAGTTAAAGACGAGCAGTTTTTCTTTCGTCGAGAAAAATCATCCGACGGTTGAATGTCATCATTATGCCCTGTACACACTTGCACACTGTGTTTTCTGACTCTCTGCGTACTTATATTGTTCGCGAAAGAAGGAGAGACTTCGGAACTAGTGAACTTGGAATTTTAATCTTCACAAAGTTCGGAGAATAATAAATGACAGTCATTTTTTTATTAAGCTATGAAATCGACAAGTACTGTACAGCTGTAATTAACCCTTTCGTTCCTGACCTAAGACACCTGTGTATCGTTAAAATGGCACAGGTGAAATAGGAAGGTGCACAGTTTAATTAACCCTAGTGACTTAAGACTTTTGGGTGAAAAAGGACCTAAGACCTTGCGTGAAAGAATTTTTGTTTAAAATAATGTCAAGGAATGTAACCTTGATAACAGCAAAAATGACTAAAAAAATAAGAAAGCGGTGGGTCAAAAGAGACCCGAAGACCGTTCTAGGGTTAAGAAATTTCTAATCGTCACACTTTTCAGATACTTAGGTGAAATTTCCTGCGACTAACGAGAGATTTATAGCAATCGATATCGAAGGATTCAAGTCGTGGAATTAACCCTTTCTTGACTGTATTACTTTTCTTTTGAAGTTCGGGAGTATTTGAAAGGTTCGGAAGATTTGAAACGTTCGAGGGATTCTACACTTCTGCGTGTTCATAGGACTTGCTCCAAATGTTTGAATAATACGAATAAGTACGAAAGGTTTGGAAGATCTACGTTCGTCAAAAGTAGCAAAGTTTTCAATTCCCGAAATGTTCAAATTGGTACAATTACTGCTCAAGATTGAAAATTTTCCCACGATATCTCCGGATCGTTCGAATTCTCCACTCGAAATCTCGCCAGAAAACCTAGAGAATACTCAAATTCCTCGAGAAACTTCGAACATTCAAAGATTTCACAATTTCTCGTATTTGTCAACTTCGTTAACACTTTCACAGGCGAGAAGCGAATCCATCTTCTCGTAATCATTTTCAAATTTCACCAACTTCCTCTCACGCAGAGAGAAGTGCACACAAAGTAAACGATACTTGGAGAGATCCTGTTCGTTATCTGTTCAACCGCAACAATCCTTTTTCTCTCCTCCTTTTCTTCTCTCACCGAGAAAGAAACGCTGGCGTCGTTGACACGTGTAACAGAACCGGTTAATTAAAGCGTAACTTATGCAATTAGTAACCGTCCGGATATTCAAGGCGGAGAATCGAAGAAACGTACGGCGAGATAAGGCGCGCGAAACTTCGAGCCTTTGAATCGCTGGATTTTAATCAATAGACCACGAGACAAAGGCGGCGAGTACGAATTTTCTCGAACGAGTTATCGTTCTTGCTGGATTATTTCTAACAACACCCTATGGAAATAATCAAGTGAGGGAGAAAATGTCTCCGCGTTATTTTAAACAAAGGTTATTTTAAGCAAATCGATCACCTATGGAAATGGTACTCTAACTATATTAGAAGACGAAAGGTGCATTCGATGAATATCGATTGAAAAATTGAATTTAATCGTTTTTAACAGGGATGAGACTTACGTTCGTCGATACTAAATCTTTATCTCTATAATTATTTCAGAAAAAAAAAAGAACAGTATTTCAAGTATAGTCGAAGCTAAATGGTAGATTCGAACCTTTTACGAGTACCTTACTAAACAGAAATTCTATGTTCCTCCAAAGTTGCAAGATTCTCATTTCCACGATTCGAGATTCGATACTGTTGGATTATTTCTAACAACACCCTATGGAAATAATCAAATGAGGGCGAAAATGTCTCTGCGTTATTTTAAACAAAGGCACTAGGACTTCCACGAGAAGACTTCCAATGCGATACCATAATATAAACAGTTCCTAGGTATAAGGGGACCCCAACTTTCTTTTGGGTGCCCAGAAACAGTCCTTCAGAAGATTCAATAGAGTAAAGACGTTTCCTCTGAGTCCGTCAATAAATAGTATATCACAAGATGAAAAGACTATGTCATTTTCATAACCCATTTCCAATAGTTCTTTTACCATAATCAAACGAGGAAAAATGCGACCATTAACACACCGCGATCGGTTAAATTCGTTCACTCGATGACGCAAAGCGTAAGCATCGAGACCACTAACGATATAACCGCTTTCACAAAGTTAAAGCAAGTTACATCTTTCATACTTCGGACAGGAAATCTTACATCCACCGCAAGACACGAGGAAATTCACTTTCGACGAGTTTGTAAGCCCGGCGATGTAAATCTGGCAGAAAATCGAAGTGTGAAATTGGACACAAGGTTGCGGTGTTTTTTAATAACTTGCAACCTTGATAACACCGTTCTTTCGAGAGAAATTCAACTGAATCTTTCGTTTAATTTAACTTCTTTTTAACGAATTTAAAGTGTTGCAGCACCTCGAGGGGTCCGAAAATAGGGTAAACTTTGGGAATTATTTTCACAGGTAACTGTTAAATGAAAAATTGCAATTTTTCCAGAGGATGTAAACGTGGGTTTCACCTTGTTCCTCAATTTTTAGAAAGTGAAAGTGTTGCAAAATAGACGAGTTATTCCCTAATTGCGAAACTTCTACTCTCTTTGACGTGCGACCGGATTATCAATTAATTCGACTGAACGTTAATCTATGCTCCAAGTTCCACCGTGAAACTTCGATGAAGATAATGAAGCGATTTAAACGGGGAAAAAGAGACGAGGTCACTTTTGGAATCGAACGAAACGAGGGCAATTATCGTTTACCTTCGTAATCGAACGAACGGCGGAGGTGGGCGGTCTCGAGCGATCGTTCAATTTAATTCGCGAACAGGTTTCGTTCCTCATTGAAATCTGACAGGAAATCACGCTGGCAAAGTGTGCGCGTTAACTGCACCTTTTTATCATTTCGCCGCGCTTATCGCCGGCGAAGAAACGGCTGGAACAACGAACGCGACTTTAACCTGTTAAATTTGATTAATCTCGGCTGTCCCGCGGAACAACTTCGCCGAGAAGCTACGCTGAAGCACCGGCGAGGCTTCGCCTCGAGAGGAGGAAAATAAAGCGACCTCGAGTGAGAAACAGTGATTTTCTCTGAAACGAACAAGCGAAGGAAGAAGTCTGAAGAATCCTGCTTTTCACCCGTCCTCCTCTTGCCTTTCGTTTCGCAAACTTTACCTTTTCATCGAGCTTTCTTCCGCCGAAGAAAGAGCGTGAGAAATGGGACTGTTCGAATTAGTTCTCTCCGTCGGTGCGGAACAGAGAAGATAGATCGTAAATGTTTGTCGTTGAAAGGGTTAAGTAGCACGTTTCGAAGATAAGTTTCATACGCGGTTCAGTCGGTAGAGTGGCAAAAACGAAGTTGGGACACACAAGGAAATCGGGTTTCCATCGAACGAGAGGTTTCGTTGATCGTCAATTAAAAGTTGGTTACACTAATTGAGGACTGTTTATTATATACGTGGCGTGGTATTTGGAGGTGATCTTGAGCGTGGACAAAAAGTGGGACGATTTTTGCGTTCGACTCGCGGGATTTATGGTTATCGCCGCGCAGGTGAGTGGGAAATTAACGAAGGTCCACCGTGAAATCTCCATTCTTGTTCTCGCGGGAGACAATAAGTTGTTTTTCTTATGGAGGGAAAAAATTTGCGATGCAAAAAGTTTGCAAAGAAGAGAGAGAGAGAGAGAGAGAATGTTTGTTCGCGAAGGAATGGTTTGATTCGAATCGAGTAAGCGAATACATTATCGTACTATTTTAGTCAACTTGGACAGATCGTATCAGTCAATGAAGGCAGTCGAGTTCCGTGAATGGATTCGCGTACTCGTAGAAGCGAGTCAAGGTTGTCGAAATTCGTGCACGATTCGATGTTCGAACGCGGTGAATTTTCGCCGGAGGAATTGAACCGTTCTAAAATAGAGGCCATGGATGTCTGCCTTTCAGCAGCATTTTTCGTATCGTAGTCCGTGACAACGAATCGCGATCATACTTTTATTGGCAAGTCTGTAGATGGATGGATTTCGAGACTTTCGGGTGGTCTAGCTTGCGTTTCCTTCGTTTCTTTCTAACGTTTCTACAGGTGCAAGTGTGCGCAAAAGAATTCAGTACTCAAATGTGTAATTATGGAAACGAGTTCACTGCTCAAGGGTGCAAATATGCAATAAAAGAAGACATGCTGTGCAAAGCTGCAATTGTGCAAAAAGACTCACTGCTCAAAGTTGCAAATATGTATGCAGAAAAGACTCGCCACTCAAATGTGGAAATACACAAAAAAAATACTGCCCCAAGTAGTAATTATGCAAAACACTCACTGCTCAAAGGTGGAAGTATGCAAAAAAATGCTCACTACTCAAATGTGCAAGTATGCAAAAACATACTCACCGCTCAAGATCGCAAATATGCAAACACACCCACTACTCAAACGTAGAAACACGCAAAAGCTACTCACTACTCAAAGGTGCAACTATACAAAAAGACTCGCCGCTCAAAAGTGCAAACACGAAAAATACTCACTGCTCCAAGGGTTGGTTAACCAGGCCCACAAAGCGCGACCCGAAACAAAGCTACCAAAAGCATTCCAACAGGGTTCAACGGTGAACGGCCTTGAACGTCCGAAACTCATGTCCTCCGCCTCGAAAAACCAGTCTGCCATCTCTCGTGCGTGCGTGCGTGTGTGGCCGGCCGGTGTCACGTGTTTTCAGCGCAAATCCGGAGGTGGTAATTTCCAGGAATCCCGGATCTGTGCGCGGCCTCGTCGCACGCTTTCCTCGCGGATGCGTGCGTCAGTTTCCAGCTCGTAAACACGCGCGCGAGCGAACGAACGCGGCAGACCGCTTCCATTGCCTTCACCTTCGCGGCCTGGCCACGCCAGGGTCTCTAGAAAAATATCATTGGATCCGGTACCTGGCCAGCCCAGGCTACCTGCTGCCTAGGCCGCTATCCAACCTATCCCCTGTCTTCTGCACCACTCAGGTGTGTTGTTGTCGCCGCGTTGAGGAAACGGCCAGAAGGAAGGGGGTAGGCTCTGGCTTTGCAGATCGGGTCGACTGCTGGTTTGATCGTCGATCGACCGCGTTTACGCAACACGCCGCTGCAACGACCATTGCTAATTCCGTGCACTTGTCGTCGTTGCTTTTGTCTCGCCAATGATCCACGTCGACGCCCACGGTCGCTCGCTTGCGCGCCCACGATCAATGGGGGCTTTTTCAATGTTCCCGGGGATGGGAACTTTGCACAGGTGGTCTGTTGACATTTCGAGCAGGGAGTTTCGAAGCACTGTGCATTGGAAGTTACCTATACAAACATTTTCAGAGAGTAGTAGGTCTAAGAATTTTTGAACGAATTTTCGCATCATTCGAATCAATCGATGTGAGATAAATTACTATTCATCTCCGCGATAGCAATTTCAAGTCTGTAAACAGTTAACACCAGATTTATAATAGTATCGACGAGTACTGGGAGGTGATTTTTCTTCGTTCTCGAGTGGAGAAATTTTCGGCGATCCTTATTGGGTGATTATTTCGAGAAACGAGTGCGAGTGTGTAATAGGGACAGCAGAAATGAAACAAAATACTGAGAAATGTTAGTGTAAACATACACATATAAGAGAACTACACGAAGAGAAGAAAGAATAAATATAAAAGATTGTCATTGCTACAAAAATATAACGATTAACTCCACGAAAATTTGCAATTGTTTTCCCTCGAAGAATGTTCGTCCGTGAAATTGGTCGACGGCAAGTGGAGCGTTTCGTACACAGAGGCCTGAAATGATACGTAATTCCTGCAAACGAGACGCGCATCTTCTAATTCGCCCATGCTTCTTCAATTTATCTCCATTACGCAGCCGATCAATTTAATTCATTGCGCTATCCCGTTCATTGACTGCTGCCTGTAACCGCTACACGGTAGATTTTGGAACTTTCGTTGGAATATTCTTGGAGAAGTGCAGACAGATTTGCACGAAACTGACTTATCCTAACGAGAATTAAATGGAATTAATATAGTTTTGTAATTAACCCTCTTTAACTCGATTTTTCTTGGTTCGTGATACGAGAAATTAGGAGTGATCCAAGGAGTGAAGCAAAGAAATTGGTTGGTAATAACGTACATGTGTACCACGTTCCAGTGCAATGACAAGTGGGATATACAAGCATTGTCCTTCTCCGCCGGAGTATACCACAGCAATGTATCGACTCATTATTTACGACACTTGTATCTGCTAAAGTCTACAAAGAGTGCACATTCGCATGTTCTTTCAGTTAGAATCACAAATAAAGCTGGATCATGATATACCACCGGTCGAAGCCCAATTGCCTTACTCCTGCGGACCGAAGAACTGCTGTAATTCAGCGTTTCTTTGCACACGCCTGTGTTATTATATAAAATCGACAACGAAACTTCTTCAGATGTATCTAAACGGACATTGTTAGAAAATGTGTTAAATATTTTAATATGTTAATTTGAACGTTGTTTTGAAATTCTGTCAAAGCTGGTACACTTTTTTTTCCAGTGACAGGAAATGTGCGAAATGTTTCTGTATTGTTGCAAGTTTCTTAGTCGCAGTGTTGAATCGTGGAACTGGATGGTATCGACTTCTCAGCCGTGGAACTAGATCCCCCAGCGACGGAACTGAATCGCGAGGAATCTTGAATCACGGAACTGGATCGTATCTACGCTGATATCGCCACGTTCAATCGTAACTCTTCTAACGGCTTTAAATCGTGCGAACCGAGTGCCACGGTGGTTCCACTGCATCGCCATAAAGTAGCATCGAATAAAACTCGATACGCAAGCTCTATCGTATGCAAATATACCGAGCCAACATCGTCCAACGATAATCCTATAAATTTAATTGGCGTTGGATTAACGAGTCCGCGGCGAGTCTCTTTGCCTGTGAATTATTTTCGGAAATAAACTTTGCAAAGAATTGTTCCTTCGTTGTTCCTCTAATTATCTTTGAATATCGTTTTTTTCTCGTAGTCTGAGAAATGGTCGACTTGCGCTACTTGCTGTTTCCAAAAATTTTCTAAATTTTCTAGAAGCCAATTAGTAGTGTCAGTCGACAATCTCTCAGGCGCTCCAAAAATTTCAACGTCCAGGGAATGGTCGACTTGCACTACTTGCTTCTATTCCAAAAATTTTCTAAATTTTCTCAAAGCTAATTGGTACAGTGTAACTGAATGGTTTCTCGAGTGAAACCAGCGAACCTTCCAACGCGCACCGTTCGCCAGATTGAACGAGAATAATAAACGGAGGCTGCGAGCCGTGGTAAAGAGCGGTGTGGCTCTCTCGGTCTCGCTGGCAGACGTTACCGTGAGAAAAAAGGTGAGAGCGTTGAGGTGGAGGAAAGAGAAGGCGGTGAAGGTGAAGGAAGCAAAAGTAAAAGCAGCCGGTGCATCTCGAGGCGGAATCGAGCCGATAGAGTCTACGAAGCCAGCGGCCGATTGCGTTCTAGGCAAAAGCCGGAATCCGGTCCGCGTGCATTATCTAACGCGTATCGCCGAGGTGTCATCGGTACCTCAGACGTTGTTCCTCCGCGTCTCGCCGTTCACGACGATCGCCATTTCCTTGCTGGCGAGTTGACTCTACAGCGAAGCGTCGTTCGCGATTTGTCGCTAATAGAAGCGTCAGCTTGCGGAATAATTAGAGGAATCAGCTTGCGGAAAAATTTAGATTAACAAAGGAAGTTGCTCGGATGTTGGATTATTACAACTTTCGAAGAAATAATCTGTGGGAAGTTTGTAGGACTGAAGTAAACGTCACTCGCCAGGAAAATTCGGTGTTAGACAGAAAAATAGCGCGAAAGCTAGTGTACTGGTTGTTTTTGCAAGTGATAAATCGTTAAGGAGAATGGAATTAACGTAGTAATGCACTGGGAAGTGTTTGCGGAGAAGGGTGTATGTGGTAGGTATGCGTCCACGGAAAAAGTCGGAATTTTTGAAGAATTGCACGAACGACATGAAGATCGTGTAGAAAGATCGGGGGACATTCGGTAGGAATGTTCTGGAAACGTGTAGAATGTTCAGATTAGAGGAAGTTTCTCGGAAGATTCTAGAGATATCTAGGAAATTCGCGAATTTATAGAGAAACTCTCCACGAATGTTCGAGAAAGGTCAACATTCTAACAGTTGCGAAACAGCAGAACTGTCTCACTTATTGCACAGTTTGTAAAAACAATTTCGAAACTTCGACGATAAAAAGGTTGCCTACCTACGCGTACATCGATACTTATGCAAATATTTTACGTTATCGTTTAAAATACCTTTTTAATATCATTAATGAATTCACCTACCACCTGTTAATTCAAATGAAAAAGTTGGAAATGTTTAGAAATCCTACGCGTTGCTATAAATGGTTGCAATATTTGAAAAAATTCAGGTCATAGATTTAAGAAGCTTTGCAACCCTGACATCTCTCGAAAGCAACTCATTAAGAATCCCATGGGAATCTCTAAGAAATTCCCAGCAAGTCCTGAATCTCGATTCTCGACTGATCGATTCTCGATATCGATATATCCAAACTTTCGATTAATCGATTGTCGATATCGATATATCGAAACTTTTGATCGATCGATTGTCGACATCGATATGTCGAAACTTTCGATTAATCGATTGTCGATCAAACTTCTCGAGGAGCTCTCTAGATTTCGCTGGGAAATTTCTAGGAACTCCTCGGAATTCTCGAAGATCTAACTAGTAGTGGAAATCACTAGAATTTCGTAGAAAATTGATTTACTAAAATTGCCTAGGATACAGCTTAACAATCCATAGAATTCTCTAGGAACTGACAACAAGGTCTCGTCAGTCGCGTTGAAAGCGAGACGGGGAAACTGGTTACCCGGTTGGTTTCGTTCGGCATACGAAATTCAGCTGGCCGCCGATTATTCGTTGGTCATGCAAATGTATGCGAACGCGTGAAAAGTGAATTTTACGAGTTCCGATCGTGGCTACCAACGCGTTCGAGCGCATTCCGTGGGTCAACTGACCGAGACGACCGAAACGTTTAGCTTGCGGGCGCTCGTGCTAAACGCGATTGCCTTCGAAAATTACGGCCCGCGGCTTCGACGCAGCCGGAAGTCGCGATCTCCGAATGATGGCCCCGTGAAATATGGGTGTAATCAGATCGCGAGTCATGGAACTGGAGGTATGTACCGTAGGGAGAAGTTTAAAGTGAACGAGGAACAGTGGAAAACCGAATTGCGCGATGTACATATGTATGTATGTAGTTGAAATTTCGGGAAACTGTGGAAAGTTGAGAAATTGAGGATTTGGGGATTTGGGAATTTCAGAATTTGAGCATTTGAGAATTTGAAGATTTGACAATTCGAGGATTTGAGAATTCGAGAATGTGAGAATTTGAAGTACTTGGAACTGGAGAATTAAAAAGTTTGAATATTGCAAAATCTAAAAATTAGAAGTTCCACAATCCCGACTTCACACTTCAAAGCTCCAAACGAACAGAAAGAAAAATCATCCACAAAGCGAACGAGACTTTAAAAAACCTGGCAAACTCTTCTTTCGCCCGCCTTCTCTTTCGCTTCTGCGCCACACCAGAGCAAACAATGAAATTGAAAAACCAAACGATCGAGCGGAGAGGGAAAAAAAAGCGGCGTGACGCGGTGGATTTTGCATAATATCACGTCGAACGAGAAAATTAGTCGACGTTCGCGTTCGACACGGTCGCGGCGATTTAAACATTGCTGCACGAACTTAATCTCTAATTGATCGAATGGCTCTATCCGGCGGACAAAAACCAATAGAACGCACAAATCACGGTGCAACGAGCTATGGCACTCGGTTGCAACACCATTCCACGACGAAGTTTCCCGCCAAACCTTTTTTCACCAACCGCGATCCGAGCAGATGCATAACAACCATAAAAATCGCCGGTAGAACAAAACTAACTTGCATCAACACCGTTAACCATTGTGGTTTCCGCCATTCGATACATCGAAACGTTCCGATAATCGTGTACTTTCGCCAATTCGACCGGTGCTTTTTTTTGCGTTTCTAATTAACACGCCAGAAATTTACAACTATGCAGATTCGTTGATAATACGATAGAATTACTGAAACGTTCCATCACTTGGTGTGTGTTTTCTAGCCGAGGAAGAATTTTAATTAGGGCTACCAGCTGCACACGAAATTTCTTGCGGTCATTTTCGTTTTCTTTTTTCTATTCCTCGATGATTTTATATATTTTACACAACCTGAGAATTTTTTCAATCCTACTTTAACTTCGATATGATTGATCGCTGTAATTTTCTTACAATTTTCTCTGGTTTAAGCGTACCGGTTAAGCGCGTACTTTCAATTTTTCCACAGATCCGTGCAGAAATATCCAACGATTAAGAAATTTTATCATAGCCGGCGACACATTCCGCGACTTAGATTCCCTTTTAATTTTATCTTAACGATATCCTGGCAACCGTCGTCCTTTCATAATAAGCGGTTCTCTTTTAGTATTCGCCGATGTTCCGATCACGTGTGATGTAATTTCTTTCCAGCATTCGTACAATAAAATCTTTTACCTTCTGCAACCTTCTTCCGTCTTTCTGATATTAACGTACATTTTATTCGTCTCGTAATTTTCACTTGAGAAAATGTAATTCTTCTGAAAAATTGACCACGTCTACGAATAAAGAGAAAAGAAAGTATATTTAAAAGGAAGAAATTAGAAAACAAGAGAGTGAACAAAATTGGTATATCTGAAACAAAGAAATCAGAAAAAAGGGGGTGAGAAAATTAATATATTCGAAGCAAAGAAATTAGAAAAAAGAGAGTTGAAAAAAATTGGTATATCTAAAATGTAGGAGGTGGTCTAATGAACTTTACTCAAATCAGGATGTCGTGCAAAGTAGTTTACTTCGGACTCTTCGGCGTTCGTCTATTACCGAAGCTAAGAACCGACTACCGTCGAATGGCAAAGATATCGCTGGGCCGAACCGATGGGTACTCGGGTCTGGTCCTTGTCACTCGCCAAGAGGCGCAGGCCAAGCCATAAACCGTCCCAAAATGCCTACAAAAATTTTCTGGTAATTAAAGAAAAGTGAGAATATTTCCCGAAGTGACAATAAATCAAAAAATCGAAATTACTTATAAATTCACAAACTTCAGTCATGATTAAAATAAAATCACAATTAAATCCGATACTATCTCAGAATGCATCGTAGTTACCTGAAAACTACTGTGTGTCGTTGCAAGGAGAGGTTTCAACGCATTCGTCATAAAACGACAGACGAAACAAACAGTTAACCGAATCGAAATCGCTGCTGCCGGGACAGATTGGAAGATTAAACGAAAATTAAGGGAACGGTGTCTGGCATCGAAACTGGCAAAATTCCTGTAACGCGTGCGGCTGTTCGAAACAACTGGAGCAATCCAGCGGTGCAGTTGCAACAGAATTGCATTCGAAGTTTTGCGGCGACCTTGCGTAACTACGATCCGAAGCTGGCATTTGGGAAATCGCTAAGAGAAATTTATTCATCGCCGTTAGCCTCCATTGTTCCTAGTTCACTCGCCATTTTCCTTTTCTATCTCTATCTGTCCTTTTTAGTTTTTACATCGTATCCTGGAACGAGCAGAAGGTTGCAACTAGTTTCAAAAAATCGCCAGTTGCTTCTGAATCGTGCGACGAACTTTTCCCTCGGCGAAGAAACGAACGGCTGTCTAATCGTTCTCTGGGACGAATTTTCTAAATTCTCTTAACGAAGTATGAAGGACTTGGGTTTAATCTTAATTCCTCTTTTCTCAAATTGAATTTTTCCCCGAGAGTAGAAAAATTTGGGACTACGAAGATCTGTGGTTATCTAAATTCTCTTAACGAAGTATGAAGGACTTGGGTTTAATCTTAATTCCTCTTTTCTCAAATTGGATTTTTCCCCGAGAGTAGAAAAATTCGAAAAATTTTGAAGTGGATTTTAGTATTTTTTCTTAAGAAATTGGAACAAAGTGCCTGATTAATAAAGAGAAAGTAAAGTAAAAACCGAAATAACACGAATGCAAGAAGATCGATAAATCGATCGGGGATTTATAAAAACGCAGATATATTCTCGGTGTTTACATGATATTTATTTTCATGTTTTATAGGTAATCCTTATAACATTTCTTACATATGGGAATATATACTCATGGGCAAGTCAGAGAAATAAAAAAAGAAATTAATCGCCGCCCACTTTAAACGCACTCTTCGATCTCATCCTTCAAAATAGCTCTCTCTTTCTCTCTCTCTCTTTCACACACGTTGTATACTACTTACACTATGTATAATATATATAATATCTCTCTCTTTCACTCCTGTCGTTTATTATTCCTTAATCATCCTTTCTTCCTTATTTTTTACCAATTTTCTCCTCCTTAACGTACAATGTTAAACGTTATTTTTTTTTTCTTTTCTTTAATAGTAACTTCTTATTACCAGCGAATAAATCGACGATCGATTAACAAATAGCGATCGTCGATGTTACATTTATTTCCACACGCCTCGCGTATGCGTTGTCTTACTTCCATTTCTCTCTCTCTCTCTCTCTCTCTCTCTCTCTATCTAACGTTCTTCTATTCCCTCTTCCCTCCCTTCCAATTTCGTTCGACGCGTGTTTCGAGTAACGAAATACACGGTCGAAAGGCGAACAATCATCGG
>NW_017100161.1:153490-158099 GCF_001263275.1 Habropoda laboriosa | reverse complement strand
AGAGGACAAACGAGCCAAACCGTAGGAAGAGGAGAGAAAAAAAGAGCGGATCGTGAGCAATCTCGAGCGACGTCCGCGAACCGGAAGTCCGTGGACGATTCTCTGATGGTAACCGCGAGCACTTCCGGTTGTTCTTAACATGAAACAATAATAAAATCTCCTTTCTTCTATTCGCGACAACACTCGTCATTCTCCTCGCTTATCTCTCAACGAAAATGTGAATTCACACACGTCCGAGCAATGTTACGCTTCCAACTCGAACGAGAAGAGGAAGAATTGATTTATCGTCGAAGAAACGGTAGAAAACCAATTCGAGATCGTTCCTTCGTGACAATAAATAACCCCGCGAAATTTCTCTGACCCATTCGAATTCTACGTATTTCGCGAAAATACAGTAATTGTTCGAAAAGAAAACAAAAGGAATCGCGAATTTTGCAAAACTCGTCCAATTATCTTCCGCGATACGCGTAAATTGCACGGAGTTTCCTCTACATTGGAACTGAGTTGAGAAGAATAAGTAAAAAAAAAAAAAGATAGATCTCTCCGTTAGATTACCGTGCAACTGAAGATTTTCGTTCGCGTTTCCGTTTGCCCCGCTATCTCGATTACGCGCCAATTTATTTCATCGAGTTTCCATTACGCAAAAGCGGAAACGAACCGTGAGAGGTCGAACGTTTTACATTGTGCCGGACTTTTTCTCCTTTTTTTTTTCGTGCGGCGAATTATGAATTTCTCTATTGGAAAATCGTCTAGCCGAGTTTCTGCCGTTGAATTCAGCGGTCGTTTAACTTCACGCTTCCATTTGTTACACTTCGCTTTGTTTCAACTCTACTTTGCCCAAATTTCACGGTTGCTCCTTCTTCGTAATTATGCTAATCACCGAATTCAATAAATACTTCAACCTCTCTTTATCCACTTTCACGCTCTTCTCTTATATTTAATTTCACATTTTTCTTTTCGCTTCACTCTTCGGTAACGCAGTCGAATTGCGTGCTTCGCCATTTTTTTTTCGGAACAAGAACCCACGTCTGTCGATTATTACAATCGCTCGCATAATAAAACACGCAAACCCTCAGCTCGAGATATTCACCCCTAAAACGATCAAACACCATCGAGATTATCATCCAAATGCAAACGTAAAATCGAACGATCACTTTCGATCGCCGTTTTCGTATCTTCGAAACGCAAACTCCAGTTAAATTAAACACGCTTCCAGCAAGGTCATTCATAGATCGTAGATCCTTCGAATTGATAAATTTCGACGATACTTCTTCCTCCTTCTTTCTCAAAATTGAAAAACAAACAAACCGTTTATCCCCTTTGATCCTTCAACCTGTTGCGCGAACGTTTCGGCTTTTCTTCTCTTGGAAAAATCGCGCAACGAAGAAACGCAAGAAACGTTCAGAAGGTCTTTCGGAGAAAGAAAAACCGGACAGATATATCGATAGAGGGATCACAGCGGATCGAGGAGAATCTCGAAACGCTGTGAAACCGATGCTCGTTCCAAGGAGCGACAAAATGGTGGTTCCAAAGTGGAGCAGCGACCGGAAACGGACGGAAGAACCGTCGCGTTCGCTTCGATCTACAACTTCCTCATCGAGTGATGCCAGATCGGAAATGCTTCTCTTTTTCTCTTCGCCCCCCTCTCTCTTTTCACTCTCAAATCGATGTAAACATCCGAGAAAAAAGTTCATCTGTTTCTCTTTTTCTTCGCTTCTTTTACGCATTTTTTTTTTTTTTCGGTCGAACAAACTTGTTCATTTTCGCTTTTTTCTTTTTTTGTTAAATAATTTTCGTCTCGTTGCACGGTGTTCACCGTTGTTAAGGTGGCTGGTCGCCTGGTACAAAAGAAGTCGAGTGAGAATCTGGCATCACCGAGGATCCCGCGAAGGAATGAGAACTAAATGATTCGTACGACGCTAATCGTAAGTGGTAAAACGCTTGTCGCGTGTCAACTCGTGTCTCTCTGAAAATTCAACGACGTTCCTCTAAATTTTTCACAGTTTTCTCCGTTCGCTTCGTTCAAACGAGTTTCTCTTCTTTCCGTTAATCGAAGATCAGATGGAGCAACATTCCCAAATCACTGCGAATTATATCGATCTTGAATTAACTTGGACGAGCTCCCGAACCAAGTCTCGCACAAACAAGTAGCATTCCCGCTGATAATCCAACGATCCAGAGTAATTTCAACAGCGAAGAAGATAAGCACTTGTTTCGATCTTCCAAAGTGGGAACCTTGGGGCAAACAAGCTACACTTTTATCGACATTTTCGCGTAATTATATTTTTGGCACTGAGTGCTACTCCCGCGTGATAACGCAACTTTGTGTGATAACTGGATGCAACGCAAAACAAGTTCTCTTCGTAAGAAACTCCAATTCACCTTCTTGCGTATATTCTCTACCGAGAAACGTCGGTTCTTCGGACACGAGAGTACCACGCAACGTCGATTAATCTTACTCAATAAAATCTGCGCAATTATTTCAAACACACAAGGACCGTGGCGCGAGCGTCCGGGATTTCGCGAGTTTTCTCTCTCCGCGATGTTCGAGCGTTCCATATGAAACGCGCAAAGAAAATCTTACGTATCTATCTTTCTCTCCAAAAGAACCAAAAAAAAAAAAAAAAAAAGGTATGAGCAAAACTTGCCGTCTTTTTCGATTTCTTTGTCATCGTCGAACAGTCTCGATCGTTTCTCGAGTAAAGTTACTACCGTTATCGTTACTGCGAACGGATAGTAAACGCGTGAAAGACTAACACAGACATTATTCGGAACAATCCTAAGAACACAACGTTTGAAGTTTAAATGCATCGAAACAGATTGGCGTGAATGTGCCGCATCATCTTTTTCATAGACTAAACCTAACGTCCTAAATGTACACTTTGAGCATCAAAAACGCAGAATTTATCGAACACGAAAGACTTGGTTAAAAGAAACGGTTTTCCTCCATCATTTCTATCGGGACTTAATAATATGTACATAGAGTAAAACGACGGAATCGACACTCTCTGTTCTTTAAAGTCACAGTTCGAACCCGTCTTCAACTTTCTTCTAACTCTTCGAAAAAATCAAATTCACCACTCTCGACATTGAACACACACACACACACACACACACACTCTCTCGCTACAGAAAAAAATGCACGCTAAATTCTAGCTAATTATCAGAATCACCGTGTGTGCGACGATTTCTGAGTGAAATCAAGGAGAACGTACCTCGTGAAGAGGAACAGAGCTGAAACGAAAACCAAGTGGACGAACTACGAATATCTTCACGTTTCTTCGAGCAAAAAGAAATTGTTTGAAATACGGGGAAAGTAATTCACGGCTCGAACACCGTTTCTCCCGAGCGATCGAGGTAAGATCGATCTCGTCGAAATCCCGGTTTCTTCAGCGCAACATCCACTCATCACCCAAGCACACACGTACCCACGCGAGCGTTTATCTTTTCTTCCCTTCGTACACGTGGGTCCCTAATTAATTCTACAAATCGCGTAATTTTTCCTTCTTCCGCAAAATCTGTCGTCGGTGAATTCATTCTCGCCGATCGTTCCTCTTCCGTCGCCGATGAGATCGATTGTCTTTTAATTCGCACCCTCGAATCAACCCTTCTCGAAACGCCGAATCTATATTTTTCAGAATAAAAAAGACCATCTTCCGGACGGAAGAGAGAATCTCTGAGCAACAGTTGCGACAGTTTGTCGCATTTTAAAAAATTTCTATTCGACTTTCGAAACAGGTTTCTCCGCCCTCTCTCGAAGGGTTAATTCTCGGTTGTTTCCAAACGATCGACGTTCAATCACCTCGAGAAGGTTCACCGACGCGAAGTAATCCCACTGTTTCGCTTCTCTCGCGGGATGCAACACGGAGTTCTAAAAAGGAGTGCCGCCTGGCGTTCTAACGGTTTGGTATCAAAAAAAGTACGCGCATACAAGGTATGTGGCCGTGGAGAGACTGTTTTTTCGCGCGATTCGGTCGTCGAGAATGTCGAACTTTCGGTGGCGCCGCGGAGGAGAGCGAGAGATCCCTCGATCGTTGTTCATCCTGTCGAGTGTCTGTGTGTGTGTGTGTGTGTGTGCTTCTTCGATTTCACAAAATGATTTTCGAGCAATCGAACGGCCAAGTGTGCTCTTCGCACGTTCCAAGAATCGATCGAGAAACACCGGGAAACTGGTGTTCGCACGATTCCAACGATCCAGGAGGAAACTTTGGCGCGTTCTGCGATCGTTACAATGATCACAGGACAGATTTTTACAGCTAAGTATTCTCTCTCGCTGGGCAAAAAGACACGAACGACGAGAAGAGATGCACTTACAATTGACTCAAGTTCTAATTCTTTAACGTTATTTACAGGTTCGTTCACAGGACAGGCCTGTGTTACACAGCTCGACGCGTCCAAGTTCGATCTTTGTTTTTTTACTCTTTTCTCATTTTTTTATATTTATATGTATGTATACGTATAGAAGGATCGATTGATCGGATTAATCACTAAACGACCTTTCTCTCTCTCTACGAAGCTACGGTACTTTTACTACGTAGCTTTCCTAATTTCGCCGGACGCGAGACTTCTCCACGTATATCCGCGTGTCTTATCGTTTCGCAGCTTAGCC
>NW_017100161.1:135633-153302 GCF_001263275.1 Habropoda laboriosa | reverse complement strand
GTACAGCTTATCGAATATCTGCGATCAGTCTGCTCGATATCCAGATAAGGATCCGAGCTGCTCTCCACGAAATCGGCCAAACAATACGCGTGGCCCTTGAACCAACATTTCTCTCTTCGATTCGTACACCACTCTCACGTTTTACTCCTTTCTTTATTCACCGATTCGTTCCGACTTGTTATCGTTTCGGCTAGCCTGAGACCACCTGTTGATTCAACAATTGAAAACTGATTTACAGAATGTTTGGGAGAAGAAGTGATCTGCGTTTGAAAATAATTATCGTCGATGTTTTATAAAAATTTCTACGATCGTAGATCGTATCGTGAATTCTTTTGATTACGCTTCTTTATTTGTACAGACAGTCAGATGTGTAAAAGATGGTCTCGAACAGAACCATTGGAAATTCTTTCGTAATTCACCGGTTCGGCGATCGTGAAAATTACCCTAAATTCTATGCTCCATTTTAACGAGTGCCTTTTTCTTTTCGTTTCTCCTCGTCCAGCCGCGTTAATTAAAATATCTACACGATTAAGGCTGCGCGCGCGTCTTTGAAAAAATCGGCCGCGATCGGTTCTCGCTTTACAATCCAGACTTGGGTGAGATTCTCGTTCTCTTCGAATAATTCCTCGCTTCTCGTTACACATTCTCTCGCTTCACACTACGGGGGTCCCTTGGACGTACGCTGGACGAAAGATCGAGTTTGCTTCGGGAACCGAGAGACGCGTTTCGCTTCTGTGCGAGGAAAATCGGGAATGATCCCTGTCGCTTGTTGGGTTCTTCTTGCAATCCCCCTCGACGAGTACGAAACAACGATACGTGAAACAGCTCGTCTAAAAACGGAAAGAGAAGCGAAGGACGAAAAAATTTTCGTCAACTGAAAATAAATAAAATTGGAAAATAAAGAATCCTCGCTCGGTCGAATGATCGATAATGCACAATGATAACGTAGACGCGATAAAATCGCAATAAGAAACGTGTACACGTGTAAATCATAGTCTTTATTATTAAACCTTCCAACTTGAATACTCGTACAAGCATATTCATATTACTCGATATTCATATCCTTAATTCGTGTCTACTTAAAAAAGGAAAAGAAAGAACGACGATTATCAATCGCTGCGTCACACTCCTCGCACAGATACGCCGTTTTTTTTTTCGTGTTTTTTTTTTCTTTTTTTCTTTTTCATTTCTCGCCGCTATAAAGTAATAATTAAACATCGTCGCGTTTCTGTCTAACGCTCTATCCACGCAGACCCTGAACTCACCCATTTTGTGTATTTTTTTTTTCCTTTTTCTCAACGAACATAATTTATCCACGAGCACACTCGAAACTTTTTCCATTCTTAGAATATACACTCTACTTTGAGTTCGATTTAAAATTAACACAAATCATCGATCCGATCTCTCCCCCATTCGCACACAGAGCTCTCCCACTGGGAAAATCCTCGATCAGAGAGAAATGCGAAACAAGAACGCTATGAACGATCCTCTCTCTCTTTCTCGACGAACTCTCGCCCAAATTCCGCTTCGACGCTCGTTTTTCTCCCCCACTTCGAAACGATCTAGGATCCGCGTGACAGTCCTCTAACCACTTCGATCACTGCGCTGCTGTTTCGTTCTACGAGCGAAGAGAGACGATCCGCTCGTTTCGCGTTAAAATTCGCGCGCGCGTGTACTTTCCTCGCCATTTCGTTTCGTGCACACGATTCGAGATGACGGAGACACCATGGTGGGCGATCAGAAATTTGCAAAAATTCCACTGATTTTCAATTTTTCTTTTCTAAATTCCAAAATTAGGAACAACGATAAAAGATTGTTCGACAACTGTTCCTTCTTCTTTCCTAACATCCCGACGAATGTTCCAATAAAATCTTCGCTGCTGTTCTTCTTTTTCGGCTACTTTTCTCACCTTCGAATAAACGAGATAGGCTGTAGTATTAACGTTTCATGATTACCTCCTCAATAGCTCGAGAAAAGAAGAAACGCGCTCGAGTTCAAATCACGAGAGATAATCGCGCGCAAATTCGCGCTACGAGATAAACAGAGAAGAGTCGTTATCAAGGAGTGTGTGTCGATAAAAGAAACGTGCCGGCTTGAACCACGAATGTATCACACATATCGCGTGCATATGCACCAGAGAGAAACTTTCTTATCACGCGCTCTCTTCTTTTTCTCACAATTTTTCCTTAATTTAACACACACGCGAGGTAATCTCGTTTTCTTCTTCCCTATCTCGTTCCTCTCTTCAACCCCTGAATAATAACCATACGTCGTGGCTATGTATATATATATATATATATATATATGTGTGTGTATATATATATTTATATGTAGTATGATATAATTAATCGGAGTACAGTGTCGCGCGGAGTTATGGTTACAAAAGAGTGGTCCGCGTGTGGCGAGCGCGGTTATGGTTATTATTCACGTTCGAGCACGCGATCAACAGAAGAGCACGAAAGAAAAGGAGGATCGAATGTGAAATAAAAATGGTGCTTTAAATTTTCATCGTTTCGTTCCCCTGTTTTTCCTTTTAATCACCGCCTCTCACGCAGACACGAAAACAAATCCACGATTGTTTCTAGCATGATTCTCTTCCTCTGCAACCGGAAGTTATTGCACGCGCGCTCGTTACAATCGCGAATAATTTATAGAAATTTTTTTTTTTTTGAAACGCAGTTGAAGAACTGTTTCTTTTTCTCTCGTTCTCATTCGGCGATTTAAAAAAGCTGCTAATTTTATTTCTCCGCGTTTCTACGATTCGATTCGTACTTTTCTCTCATTTCTTTCTTGCTCCGATCGATACGATCAATGTCTGTTCGTCGTTCGATCCTCCGATCGAGATTTCACGCACTCTCCCTTTCGAATTATCGTTTCGAGTCGTTCGCAGAGCGATCGTTTGTTAATTACAAGCGAATCCTGGTGTTTCAAACGAAAGAAGAACGTCATTTAGTTGTACCTTTTTCAATTCGTTTTAACCAAGTGTTCGCAGCTTTTGTTTCGCTCTTAGTCTACCGTTAATATTTCTAGATTTTTCATTTCTTGAAAATGTGTTTTCCCGCATTTTCTCTGTACTTTTGATTATAATCTACGCTTGTGTGACGCGTTTCTCTCAATTTCTCAAAGGAGGATCGCTCCTTTCGGCTGAAATTGATCTTACAATTTCGCACCATTTTCCACGGTCGTTCACATCGAACTCGAAGAGATTCGCTTCCAAGGGACTGGACAGTTTCTACGAGCATATGTAAGAATGAAAAGAAAAGCAGCTAAGTGCAAAGAAGAAAGAAGAACAGCCAATCGTTCGATTTTGAATTACGATAGAAAAATTGACGAATGTGTAACAAGTAATCCCCGCCTATTGTCCCGTTATGTATACCAGTCCAATTGATTTCAACTTCTCGATTCGAAGAAATTCCACGATTCTCCAACACTTTTCCTCTCGCTGATCGATCGATTCCAAATATACATATTTATCAGAACACAGAGAGATAACGTAACTTCTTATACTTTCCTGAAAAAGAGCTTCCTTATCGAACGACACATGCGTCACCCTGCGTAACGACAATTCGAGAGAGAAAACAATCAATCTTCGAAATTCTTCGCTAAAAACAAACCGATCTCGCCGTTATTCCGTCTTTGCGTCATGATTGATCGTCGATTCTTCAAGAACTAACAACGAACGAAGACAGATCGATTTTCTATCCGAAAGAGAAAGTGACTGTTTTTAAATACCTTCCTTGATAAAAGGGAACGATCGTATAAAATATCGTGTGCATTTTCTGTCTTCTAAAATTCTCATTTGAAAAGAAAAAAAATGAAAAGTGAACTTTGTTTCTAAAAAAAAAAATCCAATTTCTCACATACTAAGCGTTAATCGAAAGAGAAGAGGAATCGTGAAAAATCGCTGAATTTTGGTAGAATGCCATAGGAAAGTGTATTTATTGGTAAAAAAAAATGTTTAAAAGAGATACAACGACACACGATTTCGATAAAAAAAATACGAATGCGATAAAAAGACACGAGTTTCTTCGTTGATTTATTTATTTTTTTTTTTGGCCTAGCTTCAACAATCTTTCTTTTTGCACGAACGAACGTACATCGTAATCCTGTCACCTACGTTAAAAGAAAAGACCAACCGGTATCTGGATCGAGGAATCGATAGATTAGAGAGGATGATCGATGGGCAGAGGACCCAGTTTAAAGCTTACGAGACGGAGCGAGAGGCAGAATGATCGAATCGTGAGATGCTTGCAGCCAGACTCGCATCTCAAGTTTCGAGGATCGTAATAATTTGAACGAAGTAGCCGGGAAACTTTAGGAACAAGTTGGGAATTGAATTACCCTTCTTCTTCGTTGAAAGGTGAGCAATTGATCGAGATCGAAGACTCTGAAAATTTGAGAGCTCTATAATAATCGAACTTCTGGCAAGAATTTCGTTCCTTTTTTCAACAAGGTCTAAAAATTCGAGGTTTCGACAGGTATGCAAACTCGAGTGGGAACACGCTAGATTATTAGAGAATCGAGGATTTCTATAATTCTACCGAGCAGAAAGATGATCTATATCGACTACGAATTTAATATCGATCCAAAGTCGGCACAGTTCCGACTCGAGTCGTCCTAATACTCCGGCGAACTTACACAGGTAGAATCTTAATACGTAAAAAGAAAAGGATTAATCTTGATCACAAACTATCCAACTCCGTTCGTTTCCCTTCGATTACAACGCTAAAGTAACTTAACCCCAAAAAATCTCCAACGATAAACTCTATAATCACATCACCATCACGAGCCCTCTTCGTTTCTCACCTAAACACACCCCTAACGAAACAAGGGACCAAAGTTTCGAACCAACCTCAACTCTTTGCACTCGACTGAACTTCTTAAAAAAAAACAATCAGGTCGTTAGTATCACAAAACGCAGAATATCTTCACGAGAGAAACATTGCACTGATCCACGAAAGCCTCGTTCGAGTGTGCAAAGAGTATCAACGAAACGAAACGAGCAAACGCGGTCGAAAAATGAAACTCAGCGGCGCGTATCACTGACAGACGGTATATAATCGAGAGTGTAAGAGGATCGACGACGAGGATCATGGCGGTTGAAGAAAAAAAAAAAAAACAAAATCTAGGTGGTGGTTGGTTATCACGGATCGACGGAGGGAACAACCCGGGTGCAACGCGACGCTTAGTCCGCCTGGCTCTCCTTAGCATTAACACGCGATATATCAGAAAAACCAGTTTGCGGGCTTTTTATTAGGCCTTTACTTTCGCTTAGCAAACTGAAAGGAAGAGTGAGCGAGCGAACGAGAGGCCTGGCTGGGTTGGTTGGTAGACCGGCGAAAGAGCGAGCGAGCGAGCAAAGTGACTGACTGACTGACTGTGAGTTAACTAACGGGGTCACCAGTCGATACGGACACGCACGTTCAAGAGAGACGCTAGTCGCCTATACATCTTTCTCTTTTTCTCCCCTTCCACTGTGTACACATGTAGCTATATTGTAGTATTGTATCGTGTGTGTACATATATATACACACACAACCTATGAGCACGAGAAGGATAGATAGATAGACAAGCAGATTCAGTAGAACTCTCTGTGCGTGTATAGGACAGTACACACACGTGTATGCATGCCGATATATATATGTATACACAAGCAGCAGCGACTCGCGACGCGACGAAGATTGCAGATTCGTCGTTAGACGTGAAAAATACGCGTCTCTCTCCTCTCTTTCTCTGTTCGATGGAAAACGTTAACGGGGCACGCGTGTACCTTGAAGCGGTGCTACGCCGTCTTACACACTCCGCGGCGGTGTTAAATAATTACGGTATCTAATAAAGAAAGTTATGCAAGCCGCCGCCACGTGACGCTAGGGTCGCCGCAAGGATCACTCGATCGCACGTGTGTGTATGTATGCAATTAAGTGTAAGTTTACGAGTGTTGCTTTGTGTAGTTGTGTCTCACGCGTGCACGTTTCTCAACGAAGGGTTTCTGCCGTCCAGTTTCCTCATGGGACACACCAGAAACGCGTTCTTCTTCTGGTTCTAAGATTAGCTTTCGTGACTTTTTTCTTTCCTGCCCGTGGTGTATAACGTCGAATGTGAGAGAAAAGATCGTCTCCCTTTCGGTATTTTGTTGGGTCTCTACCTGAGTCTCTCTATGTTCACGCGTGAATGTGTGTGTTTGTTTATTTACGCGGCGTGACAGCGCTGGTTCTCGGACAAAAAATCGAAACGAATGGAAACGTCTCTCTCCTCACCTCTTTCTAACCTCTCTCTCCTCTTGCTATGCTTACTATCTTTCTCACACTCTCTCATACTCACTCACTCTCTCCCTCTCTCTCTCTCTCTCTCCGCGTACAAACTGTCGTCTGGTTGTCGCACCGATCGCGCCGCTCATCCTCGATTTTGTTTTCTTCAATCTTATATATCACGTTACAATAGTATCTAAATGAAATGTGTTCACAGCCACACATTAATATTTATACATAGATTTTATACATGTATTTATATATTTATAATTATTCTTGTTGCAAACGCCACTCCCCCGTTAATGTTTCCTCACTCATTCTCTACCTTTCCCTTTCTCGCGTCTGTCCGCTCGTTTCGTTTGAATCTACTCGTTTTTTGTTGCTGTTTCTTTCTTTTCATGAATATGTAATGTATATACGGCGTGTGTATGTGTGCTTGCATGTGTTACCACTACCTTCCTTGTATTTTAGTACACGTTCTCGAAACATCGTAATTTTTTTTTGTATTTTTTCGTTTTTTTTTATTTACTTCACTTTTCTCCGTCCGGGAAGAGAAAGAAGAAAGAGGGGCGACCGTGGAACGTTCGACGGACGCTCTCCATCCGCACACCATCAGTCGTTTTCACTCGCTCTTTTTATTTCTCTCGTCCTCCATCCAACCTCCACACGCCCTCTGTCCTTTCTTCGTTCTTTCCGAAATCTCCAACTATTCCTCGCTTATTTCCGTCCTCTCGCTCTCCCTCTGTTCCGTTTCTCATTCTCGTCGTGGTTTCTCCGCTGAGCGACCTCCTCACTGCTTGCCGCTTTCGTTCGGAATGACTTGGTGAACCGACGCCACCGTTCCCCCGGCTACTCTGAGAAGCGTGCGTGTGCTCACCTCTATTCATCTCTCTCTCTTTCGACGCGCGCACAGTCTGTGTCTCTCTCGCGCCACCGCGGTAATCGTATGCGTCCGTCTCTCTCTCTCTCTCGTTCTCTATCGACGCGCGCGCACCGCGCAAGCAGAGCAGTTTAAAAAAAAACAAAAAAAAAACAAAAAACGCATACGATCGAGTCTCGTATCCGTTTGTCCATCCCGCGCGCGTGCGCGCACGCGGTTCCGTTATATATATATACTTTTTTTTTTTTTTTAATTTTATCCCCCATCCGTTCGAAATTTTTCGTTAGGCACAACACATTTTTCTTACAATTTTATTCTTTTTCTTACTCGTTTTGTTTCATTTTTTTTTTCTTTTGTTTCTTTTTTCTTTTCTTTTCGTTTTAACGTTTTGCTTCGTTTTGGAGTCTTGTAGTCTCTCGGTTGATCCCCTACGACCGTGTTATACAGCAAGTACCATCGTGTTAATTACTTTTTTTTTGTTTTCGTTTGTTTGTTTTTTGGTCCTACCCCCCGCGACAACTGATCGTCCACCGCAGATGGATAACGTGTGTTTATACGTGTGTTCTCCGGGAGACGTAAGAAAGACGAACGGACGGAAACTTCACAGTAATTACAATATTAACCAATGTCCCCGTCCTTCTCTTATATTTCTTCTTCCTCCTCCTCCTCCTCCTCCTCCTCCTACATCTCTCAAACCCTTCCAACTCTCCCGGGTCTTGTTCAGTCTTCCTTCAACCTGTTTCAAACACTGTCACCGACCCCCGCGCGCTCCAACGATAATAATCACCGTTTCTCTCCGCGATCATCCCGGTCTCCTCCACCAACTCTCCGAGAGAGGTTTTTTCCCTTCCTTTTACACCCAGCCCCCCTCTCTCGTTTCATTCCGACGAGCGTTTAACACGTTCCTCGTCTACGTCACACGCTGGATCGGCCCGGTGGTAGTAGGCGTTGGGCGCGTGTCCATGCGTCAACTGAGGAGCAACAAGCAGTGCTCGTTTGGCCCGCAACCGTGAAGGATCGACGACGATCGGCGACGGTTGTTCACCTTCGTAGTCTCGAGAAGACGACAAGGACCAAGCCGGTCCTGATCGTTCCGTCTGTAGCCTGGTCGTGATTCTTCCTGTTCGCGACCATCGGCAAGAGTCGCGTCGACTGTATTGCGATCGGTATCGTCGGTGAGAATCGCGGCGGCGGCGGCAGCTGCGTTGGTTTGATCGTTGGCTAGTGGCGACGATGGCGTTGTCTTCGATGTCGCATCACGACGAGCATGCCATCCACGAGTTACAGGTGCACGTGTAGCACGCGGTGGGTATCACTGGAGCGTAATAATAACCGTTCGCGTAAACGTACGTAGCGGGTGGTCCAGGCGGTGCCTGCTGATGATTCGTAAGCCGTTGCTGTTGCTCCTGGCAGAATACCTGGTAGGCGAGGTTCTCGATCAACGCGAGGGTTTGTCGTCGTTCGTGGCCCATCAGGCACACGGTAGACTCCTCCACTACGCTGTGGAGCAGCATCAGGTACTGGTACTTGAGGGCCTCCTCTTCAGGCCCGACGAAGTGATTCCACAGGTAGTTCTCGAGTTTGGCCCGTTGCTGGCTGATATCCGGGAAGTCGATGAAGAATCTCGAGCACATGTATCGCTCGAGGGTCTTTATGTAGTCAGGCTGAGAGGGTTTGTACATCTTCACGAGGAGATTGCAGTACTTGAGCAGACCGCCGCCGCGTATCTCTTCCGGATGCCTCGTCGAGATTAGCTTCTTGTGAAGATGATACAACGCCTCTTGGAAGTCACCGTACACGGATTCACCTACCACCGTAGGATAAAAATTCTCGCCGATCGGCAATTTGCTGCACTCGTAGAACAACAGCAACGAGTCAAGGACGATCTGAAAGGAGTCCACGGAGAACTCGAATTGCCGCCTCATCGAATCGACGAACTTCAACTCGACGTTCCTGTGCCCACGTGAATTACCAAGGGATATCAGTGACCACCTGTCCCCGTCGTTGTTCACTTTCACCATCTTGCTCACGTACGCCTCTTTCAAGCTGCACGTAGTGATACGTTTACGGCTGACACCTTCGGGCAACAGGTCGAACAGAGAGCCGAGTACCGCGGCCTTCACCTTGTCGTAATTTCGCCCGCTCGACAATTCCACGGCGAAGATCAAGTCCAGGTCGTTGTACGGTTGCGACTCGGTCGCGAGAACGTGCGATGCGGCACCGCCGTTCAACCTGATGTCGCGCACCCTCATACCGGCGCCTCCGTTGCTCGGATCGGTCTCCAGTTTGCTACGAACCACGGTCACCAGGTCGCGTAATCGAACCTCCAGGGTGGGAAAGTTTCCACGGCCGTGAATAGACACCACCTCGTTCATCACGTCGTTCAATCGTCGAACTTGCTCGAAACTAAGTACGGCCAACCTTTGCTGCGGATCTGGACATTCTGGATTGTTGTTGTTGTTGTTGCTGCTGCTGCTGCTGTTGTTGTTGTTGTTGTTGGTGCTGTTGGTGTTTGTGTTATTCTCGTTGCCTCCTTTGCCGCCGTTGCTCTTGGTGCCGTTCACCTGGCACAGGGACTCCATCATAGCGACCCGACGCTGGCGTTCCTCGCCGATCTCCAGGGAGCCACACTGTAATGGAAACGAAACAGGGGATGTTATTAACCGTGCCATTTCCGCCTTCGGTAAATCGTGTTAAGAGTACGCTATGCTTTCGCCACGTTAGAGTTTCTTAAAGGGTGGCCAGAGAAGTAACGTGCTCGGTAGCTGATGGAAATAATAACGGGGAATTGGAAGAGTGTGTTTCACGGGAGATAGTAGTTTTCCAGCGAGGAAATTGAAACGCTATTTTTTTTTCTCTTATCTAGTTTCATTTTTATAATAAACAATCCAAGAATAGTTGGAGAACAGATCGAACAAAGAAAGTCGAGGATAGTGTTTATCGTTTATTAACGTTATCTACGATGTTATTAATAGTACTTTTTTCGTTATCGTATCATTTTCAACGTTATCGTTATTGTTTCTGGAATCGAAATTTACACTGTTATCGTTCTCGTTTAATTTGCTTGTTATGTCCTATTTTTTCTCTCGTTTGTTCGTGTTTGTTAGATAAATAAATATTGCAAATTTCGAGTGGAAGGAATAACAAGATTAATCGTTGGAAACGTGCGACAAACTATCGTGCCGGCGATCTGTTTAATCTGATAGACGACTCTGCTGATTGGTGACTATCAATGAAAACCGTGAACGGGGTAACAGAGCGACAAATTAATCCAATCGTGTCCTACACAAATGAGCAGCTACGATAGCGAGGGAAACACAAACTCGGTACGAATTTATCGAAAGCGGTTTAGGATCGACACAAGTTTCACGTGTTAACCGTCACTATGAAACGCGCAACCCCTTCGGCGATGTGTGTCTATTTGCCGTGGATGTACCACGTTTAGAAATGCCACGAGGTTACATCCGGGTAGTGTGTACACGATCTATTCGAACTTTCCTGTTCCTTCAAGAGAATCAAGTTGTAGCAAGTTTTTCGAAAGGTCTTCCCCGGGTATTCTGTCGAAGAATACGTTCTTACTGGATAATTTAACTTGAGCGGGAACTTTTTATTTTATCGAAGAAACGAGCACAAGTTCTTTCGATATTTAGAGATTTTGTAAATTAAATTAAAATTCTGAAAGAGTTGAGCCAATTTCTTTGATATTTCGAAAATTTCGATACAGATGTTCTAAATTTTAGAATTTGAAATCTGAGATTTTGTAAACCACAAAATTTCCTATTTTAACAAATATTGAGTGTCGAAGAAAATTGGCTGTTTCGATACAGATATTCTGAATTTCCCACTTTAAACAAATTTGAAGTATCAAAGAGAAGAGTTGAAAAAGAAATATTCCAAATTTCAAAATATTTCCCCCTAATATCTCAGAGATCCCAATTTCCCAGAGGTTTCCCAATATCTCCAGAAATTTAGAAGTTTAGAGTATCAAAGAAAAGCGTCAAAAAATAAATATTCTAAATTTCAAAATATTTTCTCCCTAATAAAACTCAGAGATCTCAATTTCCCAGAATTTCCAGAGGTTTCCCAGTATCTCCAGAAATTTAGAAATTTAGAGAATCAAAGAAAAGCGTCAAAAAATAAATATTCCAAATTTCAGAATATCTCCCTTGACATCTCAGAGATCTCCTTTTCCCGAAATTTCCAATTAATTCCCCACTATCTCGAGAGCTTTCCTAACACTTCAGAAAATTCCCCGTCGTTTCAAAACACCCCCGGAACATTTCGAAATTCCCCTTAGTATTCCAACAAGATCTCTCTCTCTCTCTAATTTCCTCGCGTCGATTTCAACAGGTCGACGCCAACGGAAGCCCTCTCGACGGAGTAGTCAGCTGTTGAAGGTAAACAGCGAGAAACCGAGTGTGCGGTAAGTAAGAGAGAACTCGATTCGTCGTCGTCCACAGGCTTCTAGAGTCCCATAAGTTCGCGTTCCTGGACTCTGTCACGGTCGAGGCGACGTTTAATTATCGTTATTTCATTAGCAGATAGCGCGGGGCTTCGTCGATCACGAGCTAAGAGGCGTCGTTAAGCTTATCGAAGCGAACCAACGGTCGCAGCTTCAATATTAATCGGACGAGCGGCGATAAAACCGGTCGTTAAGTTGAACATTCTCGATTAGAAGACTGGACAGACAGGTCAACCCAACCGTCAGAAGCCGCTCTCTTTTCCGCGATAGTTCTCTCACCGTGCACTTGAGAAACGACGCCACCTAATCGTAGTAACTTCGTTAGCTAATATACGCTGCGCCCATTCTATTACCAGTTTCTCGTTACATTACAGCTATTTTTTATCTTTTTTTCCTCCGTCTATACTTCGACTTCGTTGCACACACAGCACACTTACGACTGTTTACAATTTCCATAAACAGATGCTCGTAGTTTTCCTAACGAATTTGTAAAATGTAGAAGAGGAATTCGATAACGAGTCTCCCTTTCCCCTTTCCCCTCCAGCTGAAATTGCTTTTTGTTCAGGATAGACGTTGATAAGAGGCGGCTATTAAATTACCGATAACGTTATCTCTTTCTTCCTATTAGCAACGATACCGATCGTTACGTCACACACTTTGATTTCAATTCTCCGAATTAATATACCGGTTAATTGATGCGGGAGGAATTATTTCGAGTGTTAATTTCGTTAACGAGAGAGGAAATAGAAAGAGTGAGGTTTTGAATTTGAGGAACGACGACAGTGCTCTTGGTTATTTCGTAAATTCCAAACGTCTGACTAATCTTCTTATTCAGATCTCTCTTTCTGTTCTATCCCACCCAAATCTGTCCCCGACGAAAGAACACACTCGAGATTTTCCACACACGTTCACAGTGAAAATCGTTTCACCAAATATGCACGAGAAATAACGAGAAAAAAAAAAAGGCACACTAGGCGAGTGAAGGAAGAAAGATGTTCGAGGAAGAATTCGATCGTTGATCGATCGCGTAAACGTATTACCGCGGTTATGTTAGCAGCCCGGGGATTCACCTCGCCGCGAATCAGCCGGCTGACCAGCTCAGGCTACTTTCACTTGGCTAGGATACACTCTCGGTCCGGCTGATCGACGAGACGATCACGAACGGATCGAACCATCACCTGTTGGAGCAGCACTCAATTTCCGTCACACGAATTTTCCACACTCTCGGGCAAGCTTACCATGAAGAACAATATCACCGGACGCCGTTTTCTGGCTCGATTCACTTCTTTTCTTTTTTTCACTTTTATTCCACGCGAGAAATCACTCTTCTTTTTCCTTTAGTCTCTCGAGGAAATCATTGGAATTTGACGAGGTTCAATTGTGAATACGCGACGCGAAGAATCACTGTTCTTTTCCTCCAGTTTCTCGAGGAAATCACCGGAATTTGACGAGAAAAAACGCGAGGGGAGAAGCACTGTTCTGTTTGTCTTTAGTTTCTCGAAGAAATCACTGGGATTTGACGAGGATTAGGCAAGTTTATATATCGCGCGCGCGCGCGTCAGCGATCTCGCGAATACGAAACAGATCCGCAGCTGATGAGAGGCAGCAGCGAACTGAGGCCAGGCAAAGCGGTGAAAGGCGAACGAGGCGGACTGGCGGCGGCAGCGGCGACAGCACACCATCAGCAGCCAGCGGTAGCGGCGACGCGAGTGCACCAGGAGGGCAGCACAAAGCTACCACCGCCGCGCTATCGACTATGAGCTGTTTCTCCATAAATCTGATCTTTTTATACGTTCTAGATGAACGGATGTTTGTATTGAGTAGATTGGGTGGATTGCGTGTGAGTGGGGGTAGGATGTGGTACTGTGAGTACGAGTGGGATATGTTAATGCGAACGTCGAGTGAGTAGATGTGTGTTTTGTAGTACTACGAGTAGTATTGAGCAGGTTCTGTGTCGGAGTGTGAGTAGAATGGTGTATGATAGTGTGAGTGCAAGAGTTAGGTATTTTTGTGAATGTCGAGTATGTTGACTGAGAATTTTTAAATTGACAATTTTGAATAGATCGAGTGTGAGTAGCATGGTGTTGTGCGATGGTACGAGTAGTGAGCTTAGTGCGAGTACAAGAATTATATATTTTTGTGAATGTTGAAGTATATTGATTGAGAATTTGAAATAGATTGAATACATCGAGTGTGAGTAGCATGGTGTTGTATAACAGTGTGAGTAGTATACTTAACGCGAGTTCAAGAATTATGTATTGTTATGAATATTGAGTACATTGATTGAGAATTTCAAACAGATTGAATACATCGAGTGTGAGTAGCATGCTGTTGTATAACAGCGTGAGTAGTATACTTAACGCGAGTTCAAGAATTATGTATTGTTATGAATATTGAGTACATTGATTGAGAATTTTAAATAGATTGAATACATCGAGTGTGAGTAGCATGTTGTTGTATAACAGTGTGAGTAGTATACTTAACGCGAGTACAATAATTATGTATTGTTATGAATACTGAGTACATTGATTGAGAATTTTAAACAGATTGAATACATCGACATTGATTGAGAATTTTAAACAGATTGAATACATCGAGTGTGAGTAGCATGGTGTTGTATAACAGTGTGAGTAGTATACTTAACGCGAGTACAATAATTATGTATTGTTATGAATATTGAGTACACTGATTGAGAATTTTAAACAGATTGAATACATCGAGTGTGAGTAGCATGGTGTTGTATAACAGCGTGAGTAGTAAACTTAACGCGAGTATAATAATTATGTATTGTTATGAATATTGAGTACACTGATTGAGAATTTTAAACAGATTGAATACATCGAGTGTGAGTAGCATGGTGTTGTATAACAGCGTGAGTAGTATACTTAACACGAGTTCAAGAATTATGTATTGTTATGAATATTGAGTACACTGATTGAGAATTTTAAATAGATTGAATACATCGAGAGTGAGTAGCATGTTGTTGTATAACAGCGTGAGTAGTATACTTAACGCGAGTTCAAGAATTATGTATTGTTATGAATATTGAGTACACTGATTGAGAATTTTAAATAGACTGAATACATCGAGTGTGAGTAGATTGTTGTTGTGCGACAGTATGAGTAGTGAGTTTAGTGCGAGTACAGGAATTATACATTCTCACGAATGATTGCGAATTTTAAACAGACTGAATATGAGTAGACTACTGTTGTATGATACTGTGAGTAATAACTCAGTTCGGTATGAGTACTCTGATGTGAATATTGACTCAATGTTTGTAGTTCACAGTCAATTAATTTTGTACAACACTATGGATACCAATTTATTAAAATATCCTACACGTTAAACGAACATTAAGTTACTTAAACTTGAATATCTATATTTCCCAACGCTGCGAGTATCATCTAGATAAAACTGAAATACCCAGACACGTTTTAGACCAGAAAAATAAAGTCACGCGAAAAACGAAAAAACTACCGAATGAAACGTTCATCTGAATACACGGTAATTTAATGTTGTCAAATAAATAACTGGGAAACTAGTTAGTCCCGGGTGTGATGAATGAGATTCCTACTCCTCCGTCCGGTTCGAGAACCATCGAGCTCGTTTCAGCGCTTTCTCTACCATTTAACACCGTAAATTTCGTATTACTCGGCAGGACTTCCAACTTCTTCAAGATACCATATTTTCCATTCTACCCTTCTCCACTCCGCCGCAATAAATTATTGAACGCACACAGTCTGGAAACTTTTGTTGCACACCGTGGAACGCGTTAAACGCGTTCAATCCATGGATTTATCATTTCCAAGCTTTCCCAAGGTCCATCGTTTCAAGTATCATGGACAACCAGTTGAATTTCTGTCGCGCTTCACACTCGACGAAGTTTCAAATACGGTTCGTCCCGTCAAGTTCTCGTCGTTTCCACAATGTTCCTCTACTTTCTCCACGTTTCCACGCTGTTCGCGTACTTTCTCGACGTTTCCACTCGTTTCTTGCGCGCCGATAACGCATCTCTTCCTCTCTTCTCCCCCGCTTTTCGCTGGAATTGCGCAATCCAAAGTTGACCAAGTTAAGCTCTCGCGAAATGTTTAATCAATCTCAAGGTTGAAAAGCTCTTACATTCGTTCGCCTGTTCCGAGTTATCGTACACACGCGCGAGAAAACGTATTTCGAGGAGGTAATGAAAATTACAGTTCGCGGAAGGACGTGCTTTCCGATATACGTTTCGCATTTACAGGAGAACCAGGGTTGGCACGTTCGCCGCGAGGAATATTTTACGCGGCTACGAGCGATTTTTGTTAAGCAGCTGAGAAATATTTTACGGCGCGAAGAGTACGGTAGGGTTTAAAGGGAAACTGTTCGTTTAACCGTGTTAGACGAGTTAACTCGTCGTTGGTCAGCGAATATTTAGAACACAATTTGCTTACAATTGGTGCCAATTCTTACTCGTTTTTAATTGTAAATTAGAGACTCAATTTCTGTTTCAAAGGAGAACACAGAGTTAAGAAGTTAAAAAAATACATTTCTGGAGAATATTATTTAACGATTTAAAGGGAAATTACTGGTTGAAAAAAATTAATTTCTGGAGAATTCTCTTCGGTACTGAAGTTAATATAAACGCTGTATAGTATTGTAACGAATTGTCTTCAACGATGAATTCACCAGAAGCGAAGAAAGAATAAATTTGCTTAAACTAAACAAAGCTTACAGCATCGCAGAGAATTTCCCTTCGACCATACCTTCTGTTTCCCGATTGGTCGCAAAACTTCAAAGGACAAACACTCCCGTGTAACGTTCAATAATACTTCTGAAAGCATCTTCTATTTTCGTTATCGTTATCCCATCAGCCCTGAATCCACGCTATTCATCCCATTCTCGACTTTCCCTCGACAATCGAAACACCTACTAGAAAACCGATCTTCGCGCCATTATAGCTCACAGCCACCCTTATTATAACTCTTCGTCAGCTCGGCTCGCTACTATCTGTCGGGAATAACACCGTTGACGCGGTGAAATCAACTGGAAAAAGTGACGTGGCTCGTTGAATCGCCGCGACGTTCAACTCTGATCAACCGTTAACCCACTCGGGGGAGAGGAACGAGGGTCAGCGAGGCGACGGAAAAGGGAGGAAGGAGAAACAACAATGAGAGATAGGTGGAGTAAGAGTAAATCAAAAGCGAAGGGCGGAGGGACAAGAGAATACAAGGCAGGAAGAGCAAAGACCGCAAAACGAAAAAAGAAAAAAACAAGAAACGAACGCAAAAGATTAATAATAATAAACGAAAGAAACGAGTGCAAAGGAGTAATAAAAAGAAAAAGAAACGAACGAAAGATAGAGGGCAAAGGTTAGAGGGCAAAAATCAAAGGGACGTAAAGTACAAACGAAGGAAAGGGATGGTCGAATAGCACAAAAAAAGAAGCTACAATGGAACCGAAGAGAGGCGAATAAAGAGACAAAAGAAAGCCGCACAGGGAGACAACGTAATACGGAAAAGAAACAGGAAGCAGAAAAAAAAGACAAAAGGAAGAAGTGCTAGGAAAGATGGTGCAGAACAGAGACGAGATGAAATACAGAGAGGAGATAGTAGAATGGAGAAACGTTGCCCTAGATCCTCTCCCTTTCTCATCTCGGCTGCTCTCAATGACGTCACCGCGGAGAACGCATGGGCGTCTCTGAATGAACACGCCGGTCGAAGAGTAAGGTTATATTTCGTCGTACACACACAGCACAGACACAGAGACACGAAATGAAAGTGGCTGTTCACGCTGGTGTGTGAGTCAGGGTGGCGGGTATTTCCAGACGCCCACGCTACTCGCGGCAGGGGTACCAAGAGGTTGGACCAACCGAGGGTGGTCGACAAGTATTATCGATCCTGGCTGTACCGGCACTGTCGTCAACCCACGTCAATCCGAGGACCCTTCATTTTTACGCTCACGACCACGCTGGAGCACAACCGTACACGAAAATATGAATTCGTGGTTTCGTGCACGCCGCGGGGATGGAGGTTCCTTGGTGGGCTCGCTACTTGTTGGACAAGATTTAGCTCGATCACGTGAGAGGACACGTCGTACTCTCGCT
>NW_017100161.1:93879-135619 GCF_001263275.1 Habropoda laboriosa | reverse complement strand
CGAACGCTCCTTGCCCTTCTTTTTTTAGGTCCGTCGGAGTACATAGCTGGGGTGGGCTTTAGGAGAGCGTTTTTTTTGGGTGGAAATAGAATTTTTTGGGGATCGTGGTGTATCGATGGGTTTTTTAATCCTGGAATGCTTACTTTTTTCTTTTTGGTCTGCGCTTTGTGGGGCAGTTTTGTACACGGAAATCGTGTGTACTTTAATTGTTTCGATTTTCGAGGGATCGTTATGTTTAAATTTTCTGTTTTTTTTTTTTTCTATGCTTTTTGGAGCAGTGTTGCGTTTCGTACAAGAGAATAATGTGTAATTTAATTGTTTCATATGGAAATTTGGGTTTTTACGTTAGTACAGTTGTAGTTACGTTATTTCATCACCTTACGTCATTTTACGAAACAGTTCTGATGACTTGCGCAAGATTTCAACATTACGAACAATCTCTGTACTGTTCTAACATTTGTAATGTATTCGTTTGAATTTTTCTTTTTCCCCTTTTGGAATTCGTAGAAACGGAGTAATTGTGGGTGTATCCTATCTACCGATATGTTTATTGCCACACTTTTAACGATAGACTAATTGCCACCTACGCTTTATATTCTCGCTATTTTTGCATTTCAAGTGAGAGTAGTAAATGTCAAGATACTCGTTAAAATGAAGATTTCAGGCGATTTTTATAGGCAGAAAAAACACGTTGAACATAGTTCCATGTTGCAATTTAGATACGAAACTCTTTCACCAAGATTCTGAAAATAAAACAAAAATAATCCCAACCAGTTCGACAATCTTTCGGTTGATCAACACAGGAACACAAAAGCTATTTGCCAGTGACACTCGCAAGACGGTGATTTCGTTTGGAAAATGAGAAATATCGAGAGGACCATCTAAATATAGCATCGCCTCCATTCATCCCTCGTGTTCTCATCGTACGCCACGAGACCACCGCGTCGAAAACAGACGTGCAGCACAAGCTTGAAATGGACTTTCAAGCATCCACCAACCAGGCAACCGTTTCTCCTTAGAAATTCCTCGTGTCTCTCGTCCATGAACGAAACGCAAGTGTAACTCTGCCTAGCCGTTCGAATTTCTACGAGAACAGAAAACGAAGCTTTTCAACATTTACAGAAACACGCGACAAAACACGCCATTGGTTTACGTCAACACGCGTCACTTTGGCTCGACAATTAAGCCGTTGCGCTGAAACCATATTGTATTGCATGTACCAACAAGCTGGGGACTATTAACTCCTCGCGGTTGCGTAACATCGCGAGTGTGCCGCGACGAAAATCCCCCCGACGATATTATACGCCGTAGGGTCTTTATCGTTTCATTAAAATGCGATTAGCGACGGAACTGGAGGCTGAATCTTCCGGAGGATCTAATAAGAAAATCATACGCTCGATAACCGGACAAAGGTTCTCCGATCATCTTACCGCGACTTTGTCCATTTTTTTTCGTTTGCTAATTAATAGTTCAATTAAAATAATATTGTACAGTATGTAATAAAAATTCTCAGATTTGGATTGCAAAAGCGATTGATTCATGCAGTGAGATTTTTTTATTTTTAATTTTTCTTTTCCTTTTTATTACTTTTCATTGCACCACGATAAATTATTTTTCAAATATTGGTTCTAACGGAATTAGTATAACGCGACATATGCGTTTACTGGTGGCACAAAAGAAAATTGGGAATAATTACGGCAAAACTACTCAGTCAACTCGATTCAATCCGATCCAATTGAGAGCCGTAGCAAAGCAACGACGAATTAACGAATCCCTGGTAACTTACTATTCCCCTAGACAGATTAAACAGAAACCTCAATTCCCATTATCCTCCTAAAAATACAAAAGAAGTACTTCAAACTCATTTTTCCCTGCTGCTTTCAACAGTTACTCAACTACACATTCGGTATCGCTATCGACATGTTAAAAGTTTCCCTATCGAGGCGGGGGAAGTACCGCCAGGAATTATCTCGCGTCATATAACGATCGTCCGCGAGATTAGGCCGTGGAACGATTCGAAGGACGAAATTACGCAAACTACGCCACTGTCGGAAGAAAATTCACATGGAGTTAATTCCAGCGAAATTCTGATAGACACAGAGGAAAAGAACGCAAGAAGAACCTACGTAGGACTTGGACGCGCGTCCGGAAGCCTTTCGGACGCGATGCGACGAACGAAGGCAGGTAGGTGCGCGCGCATGCGCGATCAAGGGTCAACGAATCGCCGCGACGCGGCGCGAGTGTAGGGGAATGCCCCGGAGGCGTAGATGCGGACCATCGATGCGATGGCCTCCTCTTCTCGCTCTTTGCTAACGTGAAATTCCAATGTTTCTCGCTTTCCTGCCGCGTCTGCGTTTTCTCCGCCAAAGACGTCTCTTGTTTAATTAAATCCTCCTTAACCGGGAGTTTCGAACGAGAAAGTTTGTACGCTCGTCTGGTATGTTCTATAATTCTCCGTGCTCCCGATGTCGGGTCAGTTTTGTTACGTTGCTTTTTCGTGGGTGCTACTGTACGATTCTCACGGTGCAGATTAGCTTTTCTCGTTTCGTTTCCAATGAAATTTTATTTTATCCAAGTTGTTCAACGAGAATCTCTATGTTTGCTGCAAATTATGTAGATATACTGGTAAAGTGTGAAGTTTACTTGTTATGTACACAGCTTTGAGCAAAGTATCGACATGTTTGTTTAGGTTAGGTTCCTTTTCAGCGAACGTTTAGTAAGAAGATAAAAAGTAATGTAAAGCTAGTTTGGGAGAAATTAGTAAATATACAAAAATTGAAATTGTAGAAACGAGACAAATAATGAATACATTGTTGGAAACGTATATAATTTTGATGATAAATTAAATTGCTGGTGGTAGTGGCGGTTGATGTACGATTATAGAGGTTAGGATCTAGAAATTGTTCTATTTAGTTCTTGCTGTGAATTATTTTAATTAAATCTTGTTTCACCGAGAATTTTAAGCTGAATACTGGGATGTTTCTTGGAAATTGTATATAATTTTCACGAGGAGTCACGATTGTTTCAATGATTTATATAATTGTACCTCGAGATCGGTAATTCTATTTCTTCCTTACTAACGGCATAAAAATAAGTAATTATTCTATCAAGATTTAGATTTCAAATAGGATTAGGTTAGGTTGTGCAGTATTGTACCGTTAGTTGGTAACACATAATACGGTCATTATAAATTAATACGAACGGGTTTCCCCCGTCGGTAACGTTATCGCCTAATGACATATGCAATTATATCGGCGATTAAGCGCACAAACATGTTTCACCTTTTTGCGATAATTAATAATTTGTCGTTTTTAAGAAACCACGTAAAATACAGCCAAAGTGAATTGTCTTTCGTTACCTACGCAATTATTATGTCATTAATTACAAATTTACCTTTAATTACTTATCGATTTCACGTTAATTCGAACAATCTTTCACCTTCTCTTGGATAAAGTTACTCGAAACCTCGAATAGCTTTCGGAAATATTGTTAAGCAATCCTGAACAAATAATTCCGTGGACAATTCGGAGAACTTTGCCGACACTTGGAAAAGAGTTCGCGTGATTTTAACGAGCAGGCAGGCTGGTAAAGGTGAATTCGCATGAAACACGGCGACAAACTCGGAAAAATACTGTTCATTGAATTGCAAATTTACGGCAGACTTCTCCGGACATTATCTGCACTTGATAAAATTCAATTATGTGCTCGTTTGTTTGCTGTCGCTCGCGAATATATTAGTCGCGCGAGACCGGCAAGCTGCTTTTACTTTTTCCAACTTCATCGTTTCTTCCTCAATTTTTAATTCCTCGTTTCGATCCATCGTACGAAAAAAAAAAACAAAAGAAAATTGCCCGAAGCTGAGATTTTTAAGCGCGGTTAACACTCGATTATTTTTTCTTTTTAAACTGTTGCATGTATTTTTCTCTTTTATCGGTGATTTTTATGAATAAATTCGATTGGTAGAATTTTGTGTTTATTCTAAGTAGAGGTTGTTTTAAAGAAACGAAGGAGAAATATAGTGGAATTGAATGCATAATAATGCAGGTGATTTGGTTGAAATTATAATTACAACGAGCTTGTATGCTCTGTAATTACGTCTTAATTAAATGTCCATTATTCCTGGGATTTGAATCATGCAGTTTATCTCTCTCATCTTCGCGCAATTTAATAGACGATCTGATAATTGAAATGTTGCAAATAAGTCGTATCTCGTTTTACTTTTAACCTTCAATCAAATCTACTGTTTCGTATTTTATTCTTTGATATTATTCTAATGTGTAACGTACCCAAAAATACAAATGAAAAGTTTGAAAATTGATAACCTAAAGTCACTTCCATTCATAATTTCCAAATTTTCTAGCGAGAGCCTAAAACATTATTCTAAAAAATTTCAAAATCAATTCCCTAATCACTTCCATTCACGATTTCCAAAATTTTCTGATAACAGCCTAAAATGGTACTCTAAAAAATTTCAAAATCAATCACTTTCATTCGTAATTTAAAAATTTTTCTCCCGTCTGCAACAAACTTCAGTCGCTGCGAATGAACAGCTGAAACAATTGAAAGAAGTACCGCGTCGGACCTCGACGGGAAACAGGAAAGTGTCCGGACGACGGTGAATCTTCAGACCGTTCCACGCGATACTAATTCCCCCCGAACGTTTCATTTTTCCAACACTAAAGTCCGTGCATCGGTGGAATTGCAACAAGGCCCCAAGTACTTCATAATTAACGAATACTCGCACACGGTACAACGTGCCATAGAGTGGCGTGCCGCCTTTAATTGGCCAGGAGAACGCTCCACGTTGCAATTATCGGTTGTGTTAACGCTCTATTTTACAAATTACCCTCGTTAATAGCTGTTCGAGCGTTCGGTGGTCATTCGTCGAAACCGGAATATCGAATCGTTGCAACGTATCAACCTGGTGTATACAAAGCCGCGGAACAGAATTCGCTGGTAGCGGAGGAAATTTTCACCAAAGTAGCCTAAATTTCGTGAAATCACGCCCACTGGTTGGAGCTCACTGGGCAACGTATAATTTGGTATAAATCACCGACGGAAGAGAGGTTGGTTCGTACAACGCGTACCGTGACTTTCCTCGTTGTGTTTGCCAAAGTCTGAATCACACCGACAGAACTATCATCGCTCTGACGTAGGTTAACGAAGCTTGTGCTCGTCGTGGATAGAATAGCACCGGCTGTTATTCGAACAGGTGGGAGAAGAGGTTATTCGATGTATGGAAGAATGTATTTTTGTCTTCTTCGTGTGTGTTACAGGTATAAAAATTGACGATTCTTGAATCACCATTAATCAAAGTGTATTTTTATTTAAACGGTGTGTTCCAAGTATTAAAATGGACGATTCTGCAAGTGTTACTTCTTTTTTGAAATTTTTAATCAAATAATTTCGTTCATTGCAGATTTGTGTTTGGAAAAGTGTATTTTTATCTCTTCTATATGTTCCAGGTGTAAAAATTGTTGATTCTGCAAGGGTTTGTTTCACTTTTGTCAATTTTGACATAGTTGATTTATTGTTTGGAAATATTGAAAGAACTGTTTTTTTTTTTTTTTTTTAAATAGATATTTTAAGAAGAATTACTTGAAGTTTAAAAGAACATAACTTAATCAAAATTAGTTCTTACAAACAGTTAAAAAATCAACTAATTGACAATATTAAAATATTGTTCTAAGCACACCTAATGATGTTTGAAAGAAAATTTGAAGACAAATGAGAAAATTAGAAATATGAAATAAATTAGAATTTCGAAAATTTGAAAGGACGAACTGTGTAACAGAATTTCTGCTTCAATCCTTACAGACTTCTAAATCTTCGCTATCTCCCAAATAGACCGAATTTTCGCAGACGCCATTAACGATATTTCGCCAAAAACACTGTGCAACGTTAAAAAAAACTAATTTTTTCAGCCTACAACGAACGAAAATTGAATACTGCCGGTAAAAACAGGAAAAAATGTGAGAAAAATGGAAACGAAACCGAATATTAATTCTCAGTGAAGGGGTATCGGTTTTTTTTCGTGATTAACGCGCGCCTCGAACCGAGGATTCGTTTGTTTTAGAGGAGAAAAACGAAAAGCCCCTTCCGTGGTTTCCGTTCCGCTGCTGCGGTTAACGTCCGTATCGCCAGCTCTGTGATCCACGAAGCAACGAGAAAATTTCAACGATCGCCAGCCGGAACGCATTATTTTCATCGACTTGTCTGATATCACCGACATCGCTTTTCCACCCTTCTCTCCTCTCTCTCTTTCACCACGCTTTTGCACACGTCGTCGCGTATTTTTGGACAGTTCAGACACGTCTCGAAAGTGCAATTTTCGAAGTGAGACGAGGTGGAAGGAATGTTTATATTTGGAATGTTCGGAGAATATTAAAGTGGTAATTATAATATGTTAATACAAATTGTTCGATTATACGTTTCTATTTGCATGGTTGAATGAGGAAGCAGTGAAATTTCTGGTATTTTAAATAAGTTTTTTACTTAATTACGTAATGTATATTAATTAAGAAATATTGTAGAGCGACTATTAAAACTCGCTCGTTTAATTTCTTAATAAAACTTTTGATATATTACGTAGAAACCGGCGGAAAACAATATTGACGGACCCAACGGGAATCGAACCCGGGACCTACGGCTTAGCAAGCCGAGGCTTTGCGCGCTACGCCAACCACTCCCTCTCTATTCTCCCTTCGAGGTTTCCTATTTGGGCATGGAGGCCCCGATACTACACTCGGCCATCCTGAACTGACATTCACCCTCGAATGTCCTCAGTGCAACACAAACTCAACACTTTCGGGCACACTCCTCCAACACAGTGGCACACAGCCGAAACAACGCATTTTTGGGAGACGTGCAACCCTCAACATGTTTCCATCGCACACCTCCTGGCTTCGTGTAGCCGTAGATGCCTCCATCCCGGACGAGCCTCCATATGTAGGAACCGACGACGGAAAAATACTGAGGGACCCCAACCGGGAATCGAACCCGGGACCTTCGCCAACCACACCCTCTCTATTCTCCCTTCGAGGTTTCCTATTTGGGTATCGAGGCGGCGATACTACAATTATAACCACATGCATGCAAACCCACTAGTCAGCAACATAGGAAACTATGACATCCACAATATCCCGTTAAAAAAGAAACGTAATATCCCTAGGCTCCCTAAAACCATCCTCACTAACACCACCTCTCCATGTAACACAGGTTTTTGAAACTTTTATCCTGCATGACTCAACAATATTATATAAACAACACCACAAATTATGCACATACTCACAATAAGTTTTCCAGGTCACAAGCGCGTAATAAGGCAACAAACTGCCCCGTGCACCGCATAAAAACCACGCATGAGAAAATTATAAAAAAAAAAAAAAAAAAAGTACTACAATTTTTCAGGTTGTGTATTTCAAAAATATCTTCTGAATCGTCAATTAACATTTTCACATTCTTGTTTATCGTATAATAAGTACTACAAATATTAACGTATCGCCAATCATTTGAGTAAATCTATCATTTATCACCTTATTATTTCTAGCAAATAATATTCCAAGAAATTTTCTTCCTCAATACTGTCACATTGACTTTTAAAAATCGAAATTTGAAATTCTCTAGACAGCTTTGTGTAGAAAAATGATACGAAATGCAATTTTATAAAATTAAAAAGCAGTCCAAAACACAGACATCTCCATCAAAGAAATCTCAATGGGGAAGCATCGTTTAATCACTCCGGTGATTCTAAAATACCGAGCCAATGCTCCAACGAAAACAGAAATATCAGCGATACAGGGAAGAAATCGAAGGATTGCCCGGTGCTAAAATAAAACGCAGCTTCTATCAATCAAGCTAATACGTGATACATTTAATCTCGATGCTCGCCTCGATATTAAATCCCGATGCAACGAGCACGCGGGCTCGAGGATCAAGCGCGTCGAAGCCAGCAAACGGTTTATTGCGGTCATAATTCTGGTTTAAGAGCGCGTTGTCCGCTTCTGTCCCGCCTGGTGCACGACGTGATCCTCAAAGAAACCGCGTTCAACCGTTTCGCGGTGCCACGTTCCGATTACAAAGCCAATTCTTGCCTCTTTTTCCCCTCGAAAATCACGTTTCCGTTTCACGGGAGGCGAACGATTCTTGCTCTCGAGGGGATTCGAGAAGGTGAGAGAGCCTTTGGACGGTTAGGTCACTTTCACGCGATTAGGGAATCGCCGAGAAGCATCGAGATTTACAACATATGATGGATTTTTGAAATTAGGATTTTGTGGAAATTGAAGAAATTTTGGTAGTCATTTTATTGTGTCCTGTTGAAATCTTTGGGGGGTTCTATATTGTGGGCTGAAACTATTGAATTATGGGAGTTGTTGGTTGTTAAATAATTAATAATCCTTATTTTAAACTATAAACGTTTATTAGACACAAGGAAGCTTCGCTTTTCTACTTGATGGTATATAAGAGCACTGTATGCGGACTGAGAATGCTCCTACGCAACGCCCTAATACTGAATACGACCCCGCTTGGGACCGAAGGGCCTTTTATCACGCATCGTAAACATTTAAATCTTTACTAAACAGAGGTGGTAAAGCTAAACGGATTTCTACGAACGTATACAAACGAAATATATACTTCCTAGTAAGGCTTTAGATTAATTTTTGTTACATCTAACTGACTTATAAATCCAACAGAAACGAGGAGGATTTGTTGAATTTTTGAAGCTAGGCTTCGTCGAGTTGAGAAGAATTTTTTTGAGATTTCAAAGATTCTGTGGACACCGAAGAAATACCGAGAGGCTAGAGTGTATTTTATCAAATTTCGAGAATTCTGGAGAGACAGGAAAAATTTGTCAAAACTTGGAAGATGTAAGAAATGCGAGATTCCAGCGGCGAAGTGGTGGCCTGGACTTTTTCACCCAGGAAGAGAAAGCGCGCGGGTACCTGAGGGTCCCATAAACTAAGCCCTTTCCCCGGAAAGTCCAACGAGGGGGCTCCAACGGTTTTTCGGAGCAACGTGGGATACGACGCGGAAAGGACACTCTGGAAAAAGCCGTCGAGCGAGACGGACGCCGGAAACACTTGACAGTCGCTTAGGAATATAGAACAAATACATTTTTAGATACCACACTATCCTGAGTTAAATTCTCTTTTTCCAAGCGGTGCTTACAGAGATTTGAACGATTCTGATGTTAGGATGTAAATTTATGAAATTTGAAGAATCCTAGAGAAATGGGAAAGATTTCTGAAAACTTGGAAACTCGAAAATTAGAATTTTTCGAATTTTGAAAGATTCTGAAGTTACGAAGTGAATTTACCAAATCTAGAGAATCCTAGGAGAGAATCTCGAAAATTAGAATTTTTCGAGATCCACAAGACACTAAACGACCCCAAAGAAATTCCAAACTTGCTCCGCATCTCGGCAAATTTGAAGAATTCCAGAAAACCCACAACTCCAAACTGATATACGGCTACGCGAGCTCGTAAAGGAAGAAGAAGGCTGAAATGACTAATTCCATGGATGATGTATGAATCGTCGACAGCGAGGAAGAACGTTTTACGACGCACTTTCAATGGAGGCACGCGTGTGCATACGTGGTTCAGCGTCAGGGACCCTCGTGTGTCCATTGAAAATGCGTTGCATAATATTTCGCCGGTCGGTGGCCTTCTCTCGACAGATCGTAGAATCGAGCATTCTCCGTTCGCTTGCATCGCGACGTTTGCACTTTTGCGTGCAGTGCGTCACGTCCACGCGAATCATCTCCAACGAATCGCGGTGAAGTAAACTTCGCTGCGATAACAATTTATTTACTTCGATCTTGCTCGACTACGCGCTGTCGTGATTTTACGAATGTCTTTAAAACGTAGAAGAAGTACAAAAATGACTTTACTACGGTTATCATGTTTTTATGGAAATGCTGTTTTCTTTTAAAGATAATATAGAGTACCTTATCAGGCTGTTTTTAGAAATTTTTGCAAAATTCAATTTTTCGTTTTGCACGAAGGATTGTATCGCTGTAACTTTTAATAAAGCTTCGATTATTGCTGCGATCACTTTCAAAATAATTTTACTTGTTCATTTTTTTTTTGCAAAAATTTATAATCACTTCAATGGTAAAATTGGAAAAGTATAGAAACTTAATACCGACACTTTGTCGATTAATTGAAAATCATCTTTGCACTGATTTTATACACCATCTGTGTCGTTTATATTAATTTTTTAAATCGCTGAATTAAATCGGTACAAAGGTGATTTTACATTAATTACCAAAGTGAAGAAGAAAAACTTCTCTGGTGGAAAGTTCAGCTTTTCCACTTTCGCGTTATTTATCAACCCCAAATCTCAAAATTTCCCAACCCTTCCCCCAATTTCCACGAACCTCCCTCGTCGACAAGTCATCTCCCTCGAAATCCTTCTCCCATTAACCACTCGACCAATCTCAACGGAAACACAACTTCGAGCCTCGCTAAACCTGGAAAATCGTATCGAAACGGTTGGTAAGAATCGATGAGCGTACACGAAAGACGAGAGAGACAGAGAAAAGTGTGGTGGCGAATGTGTTCCGGGCTATAGATAAGGCTCGCGGGCAGAAAATTGATAAATAATTGATCGCGCATCGACGCGCTAAAGAATTTAAAACCGGCCATTCGGTACGGATATACGCGGTCACGGAGCCGTTGCATAAAGCGCCATTTATTTGTTGGCCTACATTCCCCACCACTGCCGCGAATATTATTCCGTCGTGCTCTATGGAACATTGTCGAGTAGCTGTTTTCTGCGATGGCCGACCATCGCGCGACTCCCTGTCATCGTCTTCGTCGTCGTTTTCCTTCTTTTCTGTCTGCGTACACATTCTGCCTCCTTGTTTTCCCTGTATTTCTGCGGCCTTTATAATGCAACAGTCGTTGCGATAACGTGAAACCAGTTTTAAGAAACAGTTGGAACCCCACGCTGCCACTGACGCAGCACATGCGGTCCAGAATGCATTTCCCAGCGTGTAATTGATTTTCTGATGGCAGCGATCTATCTTACGATAGATTTGAATTTTTTCTCGTTCCAAAGGAAATGTTTCGAATGCCTCGAAAATGTTTCTTTTTCGGGGGATTTCGTTGTTTAGCTACCAATCGTCGCGTTTGCTATGGATTCTGAATTTAGGTCAATTTTTGTGGGAGTAGTTAAGTGGGACACATGTGTTTCATTGGAAATGAAAGGGTTAACATGTTCGCTGCCATCGGCGCAACGTATGCGGTCTAAAATATATTTCTAGCGACAGTGAACGTGTTAGAATTCAACTTTTTCTCGTTTCAAAGGAAAAGTTGTCCAACTGAAAGGATTCCAAACCTTCCGAAATGAAAAGTGTCTAACTTAGGCTTCCGTAATCACTTTTGTAATCAATAAAATACTTGTCACCGCGTTGTCATTCTCTTTATTCTATTTTCAGTTAAGCCTTCTTTCTTTCTAAGAGCAACGTTAGCTTCCATTCATAGACGAAGGATTCGACGAAAGTGGGAATTACAAAGCGAGGGGGTTTACACCGTTTCCTTTGTTAAGCGTTGTTTAGTTTCATTGTCAATGTTTACATTATCGTCGAGATAGTCGTTTTCACCGTTATCGTTATCATCATCTTTGTTAATATTGTCTTCGTTGTAATCTTCTCACGATTGCTTTAGTTACTATCGCTACTTCAATTCTCGGTATCACTTATCTTCGTCGTTATTGATGTTGTTTGTAATTGTAATCGTTGTCTATACTTTCACCGTCAACACTCTTATCTTCGTTGTGATCGATGCTGTTGTGTCTGTCAAAATTGTACACAATTATCCTTGTTTTTTTCTCTTATCGCGTTACGAGCTGAATTCTAAGAAATTTCCCAACAGAACAATTCTCTGTATTTCAAATTTCATTTTATTCGTGTAATTTTATTTTTATTATCGTCTAAATGCTACTTACTGCGCTGTTTTCTGTATTAAATCGACAATCACCTGTATTCCTCTCGACAAAACACGATCTCTAGTATTAATTAAATAAAAGACAAAGTTCTTCAGCGTCGTTACGTTCGTTGTTGTCGTCATTTGTATCACAACTATCGTGAAATTCACCGTACGGCTCCGTTGTCATAGTTTTCATCGTTATCGACGTTGTCTTTCACCGTTTTCCTCGCGTACTGCGCAATCATGGGGTGAGAAGGAGCCTACGTCGACGTCGGATCGTGACTCATCTATAGTCATCGATCCCCGCGAGACTATGCACCCGGAAACCGAACCACAATTCGACGAGGTAATTCGATTCGCGACCGAATGAAATCGCCCGGTAATCACGCTCGAGTAATCGGTTTGGATTAGCGGAGGATTGGCAAAGGTGAGGACTTACGAAGGTTCTGAGGGGCTCTGCTGTTGGCAGGACATTCCAGGATTCACGCTCCAATCAAATACAGTGAACACTCGTTGAAAAGGAAATTCTCGAAATAAACGAGAAGAGAATTGTTGCTTTTCAAAAATTAAATTACAAGGGTATAATACATTTTATATAACAAAGAGCGTAAAAGTAAGAAAGGGTTAAAATAAAAGCGAAAGGTTGTGGAATTGTGGCGGGTACATCGTCGTCAACAAACCCTTACCGAACCTCGTTCTATTCTTCCACGCGAACTTTTCCAACTCCTTCAGATTTTCGTTTCCGTTCTTTTGTCTCTCCCCTTCGTCGTCGAGTGGCCTAAGCGCACATGTGCCATCCAGGTTCGCACGAGGATTTTCCGTTTCCTACTCCTGTCTCCTTGTCCTAACAATATAAAAACCCAGTACGCCTACACCTCCGGACAGTTTGTTCCTTTATCGACCATCGCGACGTACCCGCCGAATCGCTGCCGCCGGGACAATTAGCAAAGTAAACGATTGTATTTTCTGGACCAATTGTACGCCGACCATACACTTATACTTTAATAAATTGAGGTGAAAACAGTGTAACGAGGTTCCTCACCCACCTCAGAATATTGCTAATTTTCATTGTAGAAAACGAAACGAGAAGAAAATTATTGCGTTTGAAAAATAAAATTGCAAAAGTATGATAATGGGTAAAAAAGGGTTGAAGTAAAAATGAAGAATCGTCGAAAATTTGTGGAGAATATTAGTATACGTAATTCTTGATTACTGGTAATAGATACTCTTTTTATTACAAAGGAAGTAGTTTTCTGATTAATGATATCATTTAACGAATTCATATAATTGATATGAAATTATGAGAAGATCGTAAAAAAGGATTATCCGTGCTATTAAGATAAACACTCTGCGTTAGAACAGTTGACCAGAAACGAAACACTTAATTACCCGCTTCGCCTTTTTTGCCAACATTACTTTACATCTCATTAACCCTATGAAATCACTCAACCTTTGTCTCGCGCATTTTTTCGTACCTTTAACGGCAAGGATATAATTAGACGCTGCTTTCGTGGTCGATCACCGAGCATAAAACTTCCAACGATGTACTTAACATTTACACGCTCTTTAAACGTAAATAGACCTACTGATAACTTCCTAATTAGGCGTGTCAGAACTCAGAAATCAATTTAAGAAACAAGAACAAGTTGGACAAATTCACCTTGATTTGCAACGATTGCACTTTTCATCCTCGTGTATTTATTATATTTCATTATTCTATTAACTTACTCTGTCCAGAATCAAATATTTTTCATTTGCTCTATTGAATTTAACAGAAACTGAAATGTGACTTTGCAACAGTGATGGACGTAGATAATGTTCGAAATAAAAGAACTTGTGAAAATTTTACATTTTTCAAACTTCGACAATCTCCAGATTCTACAGGTGTTCAATTCCTAAGATTATCAACGTCGTGATTTCAACAACTGTAGATTTATCTATGGAAAAATGTACTCTTATCTTCTCTACGTGTTCCAAGTGTAAAAATTGTTAATTTCGCGTTAGGTTGATGCTTGTGTAATGGATTCTTCCTTCGAGAGACGAGTGGAGGAAATTATTAGTCATCGATACGAATATTTTTCTAGATTTCTTGCAAATCGTTTGTGCCTGTTTAACTATTTTTTTATTATTTTTGCATTGCTGTGTTTTGATAAATCTCTTTTTTTTCTAATTTCACGGAGGATATACTGTGTTACAATAAATTTCAACCATTTATTTTCTATCTTAATTGGAGAATATTAAGTTACAATAAATTCTAATAATCCCGTTTGTATATTTTAATGGGAATTATTGATGAACACGTTAAATATCAATTTTTGTTTCATTTTTCTAATTAATTTGAAAAGAAGAAGTTGGCAGTTTTTCCGATTTATTCTCTAGAACATCGTCGCACGCTATTACGTTTCCTTCAAAGTTCCGCCTAACGATAATATAGATAATGCAATGGGAATCGCGATTTTCTCCATTGCAATAACCCGTCTGCATACAATGAGTCAAGTTTACGCAAAGACGCGCGCGCTTTGAGAAAGCAAGTACTAATTCATCATCTTTTCCAAATCGTTTATAATACTACCGCTGGTTTACATTATTCTTCCATCGTTAGGGGGGAACAATGACCCGGTTCCTAAGTGTTTTACTTTTTCACACAGATTTCAATCTTATTAGCCAATGTAGGCAAATTCTACTGTTCGTACATGACGAAGCGAACCCTTCCTTTCCAGAGCTATTAATGAAGCTGATTAGAAGAACAGATAGCGAGGCTAATATTTATTATAATTACGTATTTCAACTTTAATTTTCTAATTCTCCAAACAAATTTTTCAGTGAAAGCTTTGAAATTCAAATTTTCACGTTCACACTTTCAAGTTTAAATTTTCAGATTCTTTCGAGAAATTTTCAAGTGAAAGCCTTGAAATACAAATTTTCAAGTTGTCTTAATAAATTTTTAAGTGAAAGCTTCGAAACTCAACTTTTCAAATTCTTTTAAAAAAATTTTAAGCGAAAGCTTTGAAATTCAAATTTTCACGTTCAAACTTTCAGATTCTTTCGGGAAATTTTCAAGTGAAAGCTTTGACATACAAATTTGCAAGTTGTCTTAATAAATTTTTAAGTGAAAGCTTCGAAACTCAACTTTTCAAATTCTTTTAAAAAAATTTTAAGCGAAAGCTTTGAAATTCAAATTTTCACGTTCAAACTTTCAGATTCTTTCGGGAAATTTTCAAGTGAAAGCTTTGACATACAAATTTGCAAGTTGTCTTAATAAATTTTTAAGTGAAAGCTTCGAAACTCAACTTTTCAAATTCTTTTAAAAAAATTTTAAGCGAAAGCTTTGAAATTCGAACTTTCAAACTTAAATTTTCAGATTCTTCTGATAAATTTTCAAGCGAAAGCTCTGAAAATCAAATTTGCAAATCCTTGAACAAATTTTTAAGCGAAAGCTTCGAAACTCGAATTCTCCAGTTCCAACCTTCGAATTTCAATTTCCATCTTCCGCCACCAAAGTTCCAAGCAGAACTTTTCAAATTCAGACGCGCAAGTTCAAATCGACAAATTGAAATGTTCAAGTTGAAACGCTTAAAACGTCCAATTTTCCAATTCAAATCAGTTCCGCGTATTGTCCCTCGCGGCGTTAGTTAATTTCCAATTGTGAATGTAATCAGAATCGTGTAATTTAAATACGGAAAATGGCTTTCGAAGAGCGCGGCGGCGGCGGCGGCAGACGTCTCGAGCACTTTTACCGTTCGCCATTCAACGAACACGGAAAGAGAAAACGGGGACTCGTTAACGAAAAGGGAGAAGGCGAAAATACACGGTCGCGACACGTCCTCCTCGCTCGTGTAACGGTGTACAGAAAATGAAAGCGATCGTGCACGCGTACGCCGTGAATTGTAATGGAAAAAAAGACGAGCAACCACCGAGAGAGAAAAAGAGAGAGAAGGGAAAGGTTCCCATTCGATCCGCGAGAGCTGTCCTCCTGCTCCTGGGAACCGTTTTATCGCGAAAACGCACGGTTGCCTCGTTGATTTCCAACGTCGGATTAATTGACGAGATAAAAACCATCGAAAGGGCGTGTCTCGACCAACGAAACGTCCCTTGAAATTATTCCCGGTGTCTGCCGGTTCATTTATTATCACTGGAATATAATAAAACGTGCCGTGAATCGAATTAAGCGAATCGCTAATTCGTGAAATTAAAGACATTTTTCACAATTTTATGGAGACTCTTTGTGATTTATTCGAGTTGAAGTATGAATAAGTGTACGATCGGTGTTTCACAGACGATCTTTTTAAAGTCACCTCAAAATTATCTAATTCTTTACGTAGTTACATTTATTCTTCTACTGGGAGATTATATTTTTCGTATTTGCTCTATCGCAAATTTTGGAATTTTCGGGAAATATAAATACGCACGTGTGTCAGTGTTTCTGGCGATGTTAATGGAATTAAAATTGAATTTATATTCAAGTTTCACGGAATACGTGATTTATCGTAAAATTTTAATTTTCCACTTCTTCGGTAATTTAAAGTTTCGAAGTTCGTCAAGTGTAAAGATCGCGAATGTGATAAAATCAGGTACGAATGAATAAACGTAAACGTATACTTTGTTTATGGTAATTGTCCGGAGAAAATATTTCACGTTGCAACCAATTAGACGTTCAGGCACTTGGCTCGAGTTCCAAGTTTGCGTAATCTACGTGCAGACTACCGTGAAACTTCGGCGATGATGCGCCGAAGACGTTACCTGGAATTTTGGGTATTGATTTTGCGGTTTGCAGTTCAGCGAGATCAAGATTAGTTAAATACTTGGTAAAATTGTCTGGATGTTGGTTCTATGGAAATTTCACTGACTAGCCGATTCAATGTCATATCATATTTTATTTTATTACGTAGTTATTAGAAGTACACGAGAAACCTAATTTATAATTATCATACACCGTAAAAATGAATTTCAATTTTGTCCTTTAAAAGACAAAGTGATCGACAATCACACTTTTGAAAGAATCGCAGAATTCAATTCGAGAAAATTCCCAAAATTTCCACTTTTCGCAAAATAAAATTATGCGAAATTACAGAATCACAGAATTCTACTCGAAAGATTCTGCAAATTCCCGTTTTTCGCAAAAAAATTATGCGAAATTACAGAATCCCAAAGAACCATAATTCTACTCAAAAAATTCCCATTTTCCGCAAAACAAAACTATGCGAAATTACAGAATCCCAAAGAACCATAATTCTACTCAAAAAATTCCCATTTTCCGCAAAACAAAATTATGCGAAATTACAGAATCCCAAAGAACCATAATTCTACTCAAAAAATTCCCATTTTCCGCAGAAAAAAATTATGCGAAATTACAGAATCCCAAAGAACCATAATTCTACTCAAAAAATTCCCATTTTCCGCAGAAAAAAATTATGCGAAATTACAGAATCCCAAAGAACCATAATTCTACTCAAAAAATTCCCATTTTCCGCAAAACAAAACTATGCGAAATTACAGAATCCCAAAGAATCACAGAATTCGACTCAAAAAATTCCCAAAGTTCCCACTTTTCACATATTAAATTTACGTAAAATTACAGAATCTCAAAGAAACACAGTATTGAATTCAATAACTTCAATAAAATTACACAATCCCAAGAATCAAAGAATTCGATGCGACCGCGAGAGTTCTAAAGCGATATCGCGAGTCACGATTAACGAGAACAGATAAAAAAAAAAAAAAAAAAAAAAAAAGAAGAGACAGAGAGCGATGAAGAGATGGAATGTGATGAATAAAAAAAAGAGGAGGAGAACAACGAGTCCCCTGACAGAAGCAGCCGATCTTAATTACATTAATTAAATTCGAAGTTATCACGGTAACGTAAGAGAAGGAAGCAGATTCACACTAATTACCTTGCGAACTATCGTTACGCGACTTATACGCGAAATCGTACGTTGCGGCGACTGGTTGCGTCAGTAAGTCGAAATGAATAAAGTAGTAGGAAAGAGCAAAGTACATTAACCGCGACCAGTGGCCCGATAAAATAGAAAAAAAGCTGCGTATGCACGTCTCATCGACCGAGAATCGATATTTCCACGCGACGAAACATCCAGCAGAAATTTTCCTTCCATCCATTTCCTTCGAAATGATCTCTTTTCCCCCTCTTTATCGATTTGTAATTCATTTTATACATGGATTTATTTTCGGTGAAAATGTATGAAAATGATTTTTGGAAAGTCGATCGCAGTGTTTTCTTTCATTTTATGGTTTGCTGTTCTTTGGAAATGTGTATAGAAATTGAACGGTTAATTATTCATAAGGAGAATTGATACGTGTAATTTTCTAATTTTTTTGAAACGTTTGTTTGAGGAAAATTCATAGGGGCAAGTGTGCCAGAGAAATTCACCAAGATTGAACGAAAGTTGAGTGTTAATTGGTTGCAATTTTCAACTGTATAAATTACAGTGTCGAGGTGTAACGATCAGTTTGAACAGTTGAATCTTGTCGTTTAAGTAGAACGTTAAGATATACTACTTTATCAATACATATTTCACTAGGTTCCAGTGACGCACATCAAGCAGACAACGAATAATCGTCGCTTGATTGATAATGTTTAACAATGAAATGACGCAAATTTGCCTCGTAACCTCACTTCGATGTAATTAGCTTTTATAAAGTTAAACTTTCACCCCAATTTACATGCTTCCGAACACTTTTATCCAACTTGAACTCTAATCAAGCTGGAAACTCTATCCAACGATCCTTACCTGTTCAAAAGAACTATAAATTCAGAAAATCCTCTACGTTTACAAATACTAATTTCAAAATTCCCCACAAATCCTAAGATTCTATACCTTCAAACGACCGACAAATTCAGGAAGTCCTCCACGTTCACAAATACTGATTCATAAATCTAAAAAAAATCTTAAACACCCAAACCTTCAAATCTTCTAACCCCTTCAAGATTCACAAATACATAAGTTCCCAAACCTTAAATCCTTCAAAATTCAAATCTTCCAAAATCCTAAATCCCCTAAAATTCAAATCTTCCTAAATCCCAAATCCTCCAAAATTCAACTCTTTTAAAATCCCAAATTCTCCAAAATTCAAATCTTTTAAAATCCCAAATTCTCCAAAATTCAAATCTTCCAAAATCTGAAATCTTCCTAAATCCCAAATCCTCCAAAATTCAACTCTTTTAAAATCCCAAATTCTCCAAAATTCAAATCTTCCAAAATCTGAAATCTTCCTAAATCCCAAATCCTCCAAAATTCAACTCTTTTAAAATCCCAAATTCTCCAAAATTCAAATCTTCCAAAATCTGAAATCTTCCTAAATCCCAAATCCTCCAAAATTCAAATCTTCCTAAATCCCAAATCCTCCAAAATTCCAAATCTCCCAAGATCTGAAACCCTCGCAACATCCTCCAGTCACCCACCCCAAAATTCCATCACCGAAAGCCGGCAAGAAAACGCAACAGGCGTTCCCAGGAAAGGGAAAGGGAGAAGAAGAAGAAGAAGAAGAGGGCAGACGCGGAAGAGGATGATGAAAGGGAGCGCGAAAATCGAAACGGACGTTGGTCGCGTGGCCGACGACGGGTCTTCTCGGTCGACGTAACTGGAAAACGGGGTCATCGTGTGTACGGCGGGTGAAGACGACGTCGCAGAACAGTCGAGGATGTCCCAGTTTCGTTCTAGCGGGGTCGTTGCACCCGGCTTCAGCCAGCGAGCGCACCGCGCACCGAGAGAGTTTCGATTTCGCGATCGCGCGCATCCGGGATACGTAATTCCTTCGCGGCGAGAAACGGAATCGCGGCCGAACACCAGCCGAGAAAATTCCAAACACGAGCGATTCCTCCTCTTCCTTTTTCTGTTTTTCTAAACCCCAACTTTCCCTCGTCCACTATTTTCTTTCTTTCTTTTTCCTTCGCATCTTCTCTTCCTTTTCCTCCTTTCTTTTTGGTTCTTCTTGCCTCCGAAGACGAGTGTGCGTTTAACAGGCTAATTAACGGTGCTTCTCCTCGATTAGGAGACGCATTTCATTTGCGTAATTAGGAGAAAGCATTCGGGAAAGAGCCGCTGCGTTTCGAAAATGCGTGTCAACGGAGTGTGTTGTGCCTGTTCGCTGTGTTACGCCCGTTTCCTCAGTTTTCTGTGTTTGTACACCGATTATGCTGTTTCGTTTATGGAAAACTGTTTTTCAACGATGGAGGAAACGTTAAGCAGCGCCTTTTTAGCCTGAAAGATGTTAAATCGAGGTGTGACAAATTTGTCAGGAATTTTAATTCACTGTAATTAATTGGTACAGTGATTTCTAAAATTGACGCAAGAGGTTTGAGATAGCAACTTAGGAGCTGATAATTTATCACAAACAATATTAATTTTCTCGAGGAAATTGCACGGCAATCCATGATAAAAAAGAAAGTCACAATTTTGATAAAATTTGAAATAGAAAACGCAACTGTACTAAATTCAAAATACTCTAATTTTCAATTTTTGATTAAACAACACACGTACCATGAGGACATACAATAAATAAAATTCAAATTAGCACTGATAATGTTATTTATATAAAAAATTTATATAATGTTGACTTCGATCAATTTCACAAGAAAGTGCAAATATCTATGAAAAATTCTAGCGATTCCGAGATCTGTTTGAAAATATCAAACAACGTAATCGAGGTACCACGCTCCTTCATAAAAATTTACGACTCGCGGACCAAGTATACTAAACACATCTACCATAAAAGTTTTACCGGCAGGATATTTCTAGCTCGGTTTCGGTACGCGTAACTAAGAGTTCTACAAACAAGCGTCATCCCCCCGCATTCAGCGAGCTTAAGTTCTCTCCGTTACACGGTGAATTTGCAACAAACATTTACAGAAGAAACATCGAGAGCGTTTTAAAGATGAAAGTGAGGGATGGTCGCGAGAACGGGAGAGCGAGGTACCTAAAAGGCAGGATAGGAAAAGGTTGCTCTCGGCTAGAGAAAATGTTGCTTTGTAAAATCGTCGGGTTAAATTCTACAAAACCGGAAGAAAATTCTAAGGAAACTTTTAACTCCGCGAAAGAGACACAATGCTCGAGATATTATACAGTGTGTGACAGAAGTTCTTGCACTACGATTGTAAAAATTCTTTACTTTTTTTGAAAATTTGAACCTTTTAAACATTGTATCTCACTCAGCTTTTGTTTGAACATGATAAATTGTTATACTTAGGGACTATGAGCGGAAAATCTTGTTTATATAGTTCCCTATTATAAGTTTATTATGTAGTAGTTTGTAATTTAGGGTTAAGTTAAAATTTTGGTAGGCAGTACTAGATATACTGCGCTTTTGTTCCATGGAAAAAGGCTATATTTTATTTTCGAATAAATAAGTATTATAGCTTACAATCCTATGTAAATGATAAATATCAATAACACGATTCTTTTTCTTAGCTTTCACATTGTTATTTTCAATTCTCGAATATATTCGAGTGTGAAAAATTATAGCAGCATCAAATACAACGCCGCTCGAATTATCTCGAGTGTGCACAGTTTGGCCTGTTTAGCGCGCTCGAATTAACTCGAGCGTGCAAGTTAAGGGGTTAAGGAAAGTGAGATCAGCCAAGCACCGATGCCTGATTAAATAAGTTAAATGGAAAACAAGAACTGTAAACAATAATGTAAAGACCGAGGTCTATTTCTAAGCCAAAAGGCTGAAATAAAGATTACTACTACTACTTAGGGACTAGGAACTTTTTCCTATATACTGTACTGTGGATTATCTCTATCCAATGATTCTGATGAGAAAAAAATTCAATCTCTCCTTGGAAATTGAAATAGAGTACCTTGGAAATTCAATTAAAATTAAATATAAAATTATGAATTACGAAAATTAAATTTAAAGAACAGAAAATTTCAAAGTATTTTCTTTTATTGGGTGATTAAGGTCACATGCACCTTCTGAGGTTATCAGTGACCACAGTGAGTTTATTCAGTGGTGCAGTCTATAGTAAGTGGTATAAAGCAATATTTTTCAAGAAGTTTTTATAGCTCTTTTACTCGAATCTTCTTTTTTAAGAAATCAGAATTTTCCAAGTATTTGTTTTTATCTAAATACAATATTTCTCAAATATTTCGAAATCGATGTAAGAAGATCAAGACAGAAAAACCTGACGATATGAAATCGCCGAAAAATTGACGAATTGAATTTTAAAAATACACCCAAGTAAAATAAAACAAAACCACGTCAAGATCGTGAAAAAATAAGATATTCAATTTGAAAAATCGAATTACCCAGAAAAACCTGACTTCTCGACATAACCTCAATCAAATCACGCTACGTCACCAGTTCTTCTCTCCACTCACGAGACACCGAGCTACACTCACACACAATCCAAGTAATTTTCGATCAAACCTAGTGTAGAAAATAAAAAAAAAAAAGGGAAGAAATCTCTAGAGACAGTGTATTTGCCATGTTAGCGTTCCAGAGTGAAGCACGGCCAGGCATTCCAGAAGCACGTCGCGTTTCCATCGAGCGATCGGCGCCTGTTCGTCGTGAAAGCGGTCGTCGTCGAGTGTGATTCAATGTAACGCGGCGCGGCGAGTCAAAGAGCTTATTACGCCGCCTCTCGGAATGCCATTTCGCCGTTTCCTCGATCGTGAACAACACACGGTGAAACGCGCGCGAACAATGCGCGGACGTGCAATCAACTTTTCCAATATCGAAATAATAACCTCAACTTCCCCCCGCCCGTGAATCGCTCTAATGATCGCCCGTTACCTGCAACCGCGATTAACTCCTTCGTGAGAGCAACGGTTGCGACGCTTCTCTTCTTTTCTTCCTTTTGCCGCAAGAGGATGCTTAGAAATCGACGAGCAACGCGGTGTTCAGTCGAACCTGGTTTAATTTTGCGTCGAGTCGAATTAGGCGGTTTTCGATGAACTTTAATTTGGTTTTAAAGTGTCGATACTTCGTCGGTTCTCCGGATACGTTGTTTTGTACGGAGGTGGGTTAATATCTGTGATCGATAGGGATTGTAATTATTAAAGACGTTCATTCTGAAGAATTTTTGAAAGAATTCAGAATCACGATTTCTTCTCCATTTTACCCGTCATGTGACGCGTCTAGGTGAATAAATAATTACTCGAGAGATTTTTTTAATGTCTGTGCAAGAGTGATTGAAATTTTCATAAATTAGTATCAATATTTCTACAAAGCTTAAATTTCTCATTTATTCTAAGAGACAGGAGACATTAAAAAACAACCAACTTGACTATACGATACATGTACAGTTCACCCTAATTTTTCTGCCTCTCTGAGGCACTCTCTGCATCCACGTGCTCAGAATCGATCCTCGGGATCTAATTTACGCAAAAATACAGACGTAAAGAAAGAAGAAGAACACTTGTTGCACTTACTCTCCGCAACTCCGAGATGTTTCAGCTCGCACGATACGTATCTTCGAACTTTGTATATTCGCATTGTGAAACTTGCCGTTCCGAAAGTTTCTCAATAATAGAAACTTTTAATCACCTATGCCCATTCCGGGCGAATTAATTCCGCCCTGTTCAAAGGGTTAACCGGACCGTGGCCACGGAAACTACACCTACACCGCACCTTCGCGCCGCTCTTACGCATCCTCGAAGCTCGTTCCTCTGACGTAAGAGAGCCAGCCAACACAATAGAAGCTTCGATAACGAGAAACAAGGAGAGGGAGAGTGGAGGATTGACGTGAAGCCGTGTCGGTGAAGTGATTATGCCTTGAGAAAAAGACGACAGGAAGTCAGTCTCTTCTGTCTCGAGTCTCGTAAGTAGAGCATACATAGGAGGGATTGTGTTCCTTGCTTCTACCTCGAAATTGCTCCAATTCGAACCTCAACATTTTCTCTCATTTTTAATCTTCGCTGTATGTACTCGGTTCTCGAATACCTTAACGAGGAATTTTACGCGATTCCTATGCTACGGTAAGTGTGTTAATTAAATTTCAAGCGTGTGACGGAGAACTTTGTCTAATTTTAGATTTATTCTAGGGAATTATCCGGGTTGAACAGCGAAAGAGATCGCCGGATGAATACTATTCCGGGTTAAAAATAGAGGATGTGAGACATGTGGGTTTAAAAGAGAATTTCTGAATAACAAAATGTCGAAACGGCAGTTTTATACCTGTGAATTATGTTAATCGTCGGCATACCGAGCACGTCAAAGTTCATCGCAGACATTCCAACGAAATGAACAGCCGGCAAAAATTTAATTCATCCTTGAACCTGTCCCTCCCCCCTCAATCTCTCATTCTCTAGCAGTTGATCTACGTATGTAAATCCCGCACGAATAATCCTGGCTCCACTACACACGCACGCAGCATTTGCATACGTGATCCAGTGCACGTGGTCAGTGATTCTCTGACGTCGCTGGTCATTGATCTTCGTCAAGCGATTCGAATCGAGGTGAATCATGTGCGTCTATTTCTCAGACCGAGCTTCACAACCTTTGGTAGTATCGTTTTTAGAAACACTTCTTCTAATTTTTATCTCTTATCATTTTTATACCTTGTGGTGTGAAATTTATTTAAAATCTCACTTTATTGTTGCGAGGTCGAATCACAGATAAATCGAAAGCGATTATACCTCGAAGACGGTCGGTGAAAAGGCGCAAATTTAACGTTAGTCAAATTTGACTCGGTCAGATCTCCCAAGGGGGGGATAGGTAGGTGAAATAGGTAAGAGTGAGAGAGGAGGGAAGAGAAACTATCGTCTGTAACCCGCGAAGAAGACGTCCGTTGTCTCTGTGAAGGTATTTTGGAGAATTGGGTTCAACCTAGAGGTGTCGCTATGATCCGCGAAGGAGCGTCTGCCTCTAGGAGGTGGATAGGTAAAGATGGTGAGGGTAGAGACAATACAGGAAACCTGGTCCTGGAGTCTTCGTTCTCTCCGTACTGACTTTTGCAAGAACAAGGAGTGTCGTCTATAATCCGCGAAGGAGACGTCTGCTCGGTGTATGCTAGAGTCGGCTTTCCGCAAGAACTCACTTTTCTGGTCAAAGGGTCATCTTTTATATGTTTTGGGGAAGGCGGCTCGGGGCGCGCAGCCGTCGGTCCGCTACCTAAGGCCACGGGGGGGTCGAGCGAGTACGTAGCTCGTACTCGGTATGGCAGAATTTAAAAAAACAGTTACTCTACAACGTAAACTTTTCACTTGTGAAAATTTTTTTCTAATTTTTATCTGTTATCGCTTTACCTACTATTTTCGTTACAATTAAATTCGCTAGACATTTAACTCAGGAAATTTAACATTTTTCTTTGTTTAACCTAATCTTAGAACTTCTTTTCTCATTTTTATCTGTTATCACTTTACCCACTGTATTCGTTTAAATTTTCATTCCAATAAAATTCTAGGTTTCGTTACAATTGAACATTTAAAATTCGCCAATTTTAAATTATCACTGTAATTAAATTTATCGAATATTCCACTAAACAAATTTCGCTCTATTTTTGTACAGAACAAAATTACGATTAAAAAAAGTTTAAAACGAAAGAGTGAAAGGATATTCCGTATTATTTTCACGCACGGAGCAGTCAAGCTTTTAGCAGATTTCAACTATAAATCATCGCGTGGGATGTAGCGTCCCGCTGTTGTTTACCGTAGGCGAAATAATTCTAGGAGAATTTGCATGCTTATGAGATCGCGGCAATTGAACCGGCGCGTCGGCGAAACTGGAAAAATATCCGCGGCTAACGCGCATTAATGTCCCTCTCCACGACCGCCACGCTTTCAGCATATTCATTAGCGGAACGTTTGTTCGGGAAAAGTGACGTGGGTCGATCGAAATCGGATATCGTTCAGCTCCGGCGTTAGATTAGATTTTAAAATTAGACGCTCATTTGCATCCACGTTCGCCTGCACCTTTCTCTTTCTCCTTCGAGTTCTCAACCGTACCAACGTTCCACTGCCAGCATTGTAACACTTTTCTTCGATCATTGTTGAAACGTATTGGACGAAATTGCGAAATTAAATTGTACAATGTTGCCCTTCTGGTGTCTGTGAATTTTAACGTGATTTATCTGGGTCTCTGTTACAGTCGAAAATCTCATAATTTAGAAGTTATTCAAATTTGCGTGTACCTAAGAACCCTGAAAATTTGCAAAAGGAGCTAATTTAGCAATTTCTTCGGTAGAAAAATTCGCCAAAATAAATGAAATTACAGTTAGATTTATCAGTCAATTAGATATAGCAAAAATTAACCTAAAGCCTTGCTAGGAAGTATAGTCGGGGCCACGATATTGTTAGAAAAGTCCAAAAAGCGAAGGCTTGAGTGGGCCATGTGCAGTCTTCTGCTGCGTTTCCCCCTCCTAGGGATAGTTTTGCCTCAAGGCTAAGAAAGGCCATATTGTCAAGGGGGTCCTCTTGACTAGTTTTTTCAGGAAGGACAGAATTGTATCAGCACTCGTGCAGTATAGTTCAAAATACAAGGATTCACCCTGTTTAACCGCCCACGTTTATATTTTATTCCACCGCTCACCACCGTTATCCTGACCGTTTTTACCTTACACTTTCATCAGAATTAACCCTCTCGCGACGGCGGAACCAGCCATCGGTACGCCACTAACGAACGAGTCGTCGTGCCATTAGTGCACACCGTACGCATTAAGATAAATACACACATATTGCGCAATAAAATTATTCACGCATAAACAAACCATGAAATTACAGCTACATAGCCCGATTTTCCTCCCAAATTCGGCTGTTCGTTGTGTTCTTGAATTCGATGCGACTGTTTCTCCTATACAGCGTCAATTCGCGAGGAACTGTTCACACTAACGAACTTCTTCGTCGCCACGATAAGGAAAATTGTAAACGTATGCTAATTGATTCGAAATCCGCGTATAATCGAAACTACGTTGCTCGAGACAGCACTGAATTTCCTACAAGACTACGATCGCGATGTATAAGCGTCGTCTGCCGAGGCACTCGTTCCACGGTCTCGTAAACACTGACTGAGGACGCGTCGCCCTGCCCGATTCCCGGACTCTGTTCGTGCGCAGCTAGCTTAGGAAAATACCTCAAGTCACCCTAGCGCGTGTGACAAAGACAACCTCTTGTCTCACAACATCGCGTGAGACTTGTGATGTTTTTTCCGCGCCAAACATAAGAAACGCGAGCCAGAATCGCTGTGTTTACATCGAGCCGAACAGATAGGTGTCCTTTTGAGAGTGAAACTATCGCGAGTTGCTCTCGAGAGTATTTTTCCCGCGAGAGGACAGTGTCTGAGAGTTTGCTATCTCCAATGGATACGAAATCATTTGCCAATGCGAAGCAGGGCTGTGTTATCGAGAGAACTCTCGTGAGAGTGAAAAGTGTCAGGAAGAGAGATTAGTCGAGATATGAAATTAGAGATTTAATCACTCTTTACGTAGGAAAATCGGTGTTGTGGAATATGGAAGATGTAGAATATCGCAACAGAGAGAGAAGTATTGGAACAAATCTTTGCAGAAGATAAATTACATAATTTATGGAATCAGATCTCAAGCTTATTTGAAACAACTTTAAACAATTTTAAACGGATGCAGTGATTAATAAATAAATAAATGTAGCTTCTTCTAGTAGGAACACACTGGTCTTTCGATTTTTCTCCCTAATTCTGCGATGAATTCGGTTTTCCTCCCAAATTTTATATTTAAATTCAATGCCAAATTTCTCACCTCTCTTGTCACCACGATAAAAAAAATTCCGAGTGTACCCTAAATGTGTAAACTGATTGGAAACGAATAGCAAAGAAATGGTCGCAACACCCCCATGGCCAGCCATAGCCCGTCTCGCAGACGCCACAGAGATAGCTCTCCATAGACAGTCGATCGTTAGATCGTCGATTACGTGGCGTCGAGGCACCGCGACGCTCGGCAATTTCGTGACGGCGAAACACGAGAGCCTGTCGGCCAAACGAGAGGATTTGCCTCGCATGTATACATACGTAAATCAGCGGGGATAAAAGAGAAGGGGATCGGTGACGAAGGCTTGAATTGCGACGTGGACAATCGTACACAGAGAGGAGGGGAGAAACCCCAAAGGAGCCGCGAGGGGTGCAGAGGAAACTTCGCGACCTTCCCTAGGTCGCAGACGAAATATCTCTTGTTTGGCTTCGTCGTTCTCACCAAGGAACCTCGGTGACCCGAAAAATCTGAATTTTTTTCAATTTTCCAAGTTCGCAAGGAACGTGCTGTTTAACTATTTTCTGATTCTCCAGGGTGAAACCTCCCCTTAAAAGTTATCGCGTGTCTTCCTAATTTTCTGTGCATCTTGAAAACTGTGGTAGAGATAAAAAATTGTTGGAATGAAAATTTAGCGACTAAAAAAATATTAATCCCCTTTTCAGGTTCAAAAAGATGCGCCAAATTTTCATTTTAACCATTTCTTCATATTTTCTATCATTTTCAAGCTATACCGACCGTTTATACTGAGACTAATTAGTCGATAACAATTGTTAATATAAGTTAAGCACTTTATCACAACGAATAGTAATATAATACAAACGGCGACGTAATAGTGTAGAAATCGCTAATGGCAAATAATCTGCTGCGACATTAAATAAATAAAAAAAAGACACAAAATAAATAACATCAATCTTTAAAGGGCGTTTTCACCCTGAAGAATGAAAAAGTGTTAAAAAAGAAAAATTGCCTGACACTTTTATCGAGGTCCCACACAACCTGCAAAGTTCCAAAAGAAAATCGGAATTTTCAGGGTATTGGAGTTTCCTTGTCACCTGGATATGCAAATCTCTCTCTCTCTCTCTCTCTTCGACTTTTCGCCCACCTCGAAAACCGCGAATCTGGGTCGAAATCCACAAGTGGTCGCGCCGCCTACGTTCGACGATTTCAATGGAGGGATTTTTTCCAAGGAGCACATTGAAAGGGTGAATTGCACGGCGAACGAACCGGACAGGATGAAGAATTTTGATTGAAAGTCGACGTAGAAAAGATGTTCGCGTTGGTGGTTTTCAATGGGGGTTTTTTCTCCTCCTCTCTGACTTTTTATACTTAGGTAGCTTTATAATAGCTGTGCAGATTTGAGGTTCAATATTTTCACACAAGTGTGCAAGTTTCGTATTTTGGTTTCGACGACGTAACCGTAGGAAGAATTATAGAAGAATGAAAATGCTCTTTTTCACAGTTGTTAAACTAGAAACGACTGTCTTTTTTTTTTTAAATCTCTTTGTAGCGAGTTTCGATTCTCATCCGAACGACTAGCTCCATTTTTACATATCACTGACGTCAAATTTTATTCCCGACGCGTGTCTCGTGATCAAGATGACTCTAACCGAGCGCGTATTTCATTCATGATCTTGCAATTGAATACTTCGCGATCACGGTACAGATGTGTATACATCAATGAACAAGTTACTTAATGTACACTATTAAACAAAAAGCTTCTTCAACGACTAGTCTTCGGTATATATACCAGTGAGACAAATTGCAGTTGAGCAGACGTTTAATCGCAAGAGAAATCTAAAGAGATTTAAGAAAAACATTTGGATTAAAAAAATCGTACGTGAAAATTTAGCAATACAGTAAATTCTCCGCAAGTGTCAGTCTGCAAGGAACCTAAACCTGACACTTGTAGAGTCAGGGACTACGTTTTCGAGCCTCGCGCCCGCCTTTGTAGTTTGCCGAACGTAGACAAGGACAGGGAATAAAAGATAAGGATAAAACGTGAGTCGAGGCAACCAAGCGATTTAAATACCAACTTTTTTAATTTTACGTTTTTCAAACGTTTTACGTTGTTCAAACACGACATTATTTGAACAACATTTACTTATTAACACGTTCACTGTCACGCCAGATATTTCACTGTATTGAGATAAAACAAACGCCCTGTATTACATTACATAGAGTCGGCCTACCGTTTGACTGCCAGTTGGAGAATCGGCCTGCCGTTTGACTGACACTTGTAGAATCGGCCCTTTTTTTTACGTGGAGGCAGGCCGACATTAAATTAATTACTCAATAAGTATTAATAAGTAAATGTTGTTCAAATTATATCGTGTTTGATATCATTTTCATCAGAAAAATCTCACCAACATGTTAAAAAAAATTTCAGATGAATAAAAGTAAATATTTTTCTATTATGAATTGTCGAGCCGTGAAATCTCGTAAAAGAAACTGAGTGGTGTAGCGTGACACGCTTGACTGACAGCGAGCGAGATAACATAGGCGTAGGACCATCTATACTGACACTTGTAGAATCCAAACTGACTGACACTTGTAGAGAATTTATTGTATTGCGAAGGAAAATTTCTCAGAATAGTACACGAGAAAAATTGTAGATCTGAAAAAATTTCTTTTAAATAAAAAAATGCTACAGTAAAGAAGAAAATTTCTTAGAATAGAATATCAGAATGAAATATCATTTCCTGTGAATGATACAGTAAAAAATTATAGATCTACTAGATCTCGCACAAAACACGAATCTCGAATGCAAAAATCTTCTTCCTACCTGTATCATACCTAAATCTCATCGATATAAAAAAGAAATGAAAGATTAGTTCGATGTTTTAAAAAATCACTTCCTATTACACAATTTTTACACAGTCACACAGACACAGATATATTATAGAACTCTTCTACACGATATCCAATTTGTCTAATAAGTCGACTGGCTAGGAACGAAGGGATGTTAACAAGATGCACCCTTACGCAGTCTAACGCGAGTTATTTCCAACTCACCCTCGACCCTTCTTCTCTCAACGTTTCCACGGATCGGAACAAAACCACCAAAGACTTCCAATCCTAACTTCTAAGCGGCGACATTACGTAACTGGTAGCGTAGAGAGCTCTGCCAAGACGGTCGCTTTCGATACCCCCCTCTCGGTAATCTGGCACGATGTCCGCGCTCGCGATCCATCGATCACGTGAACGTGCAATCACGTGACGCGCGTGTCGACGCACGAAAAGAAAGTGACACTGCGATTCGCTCGATTTACAGCATCGTTATCTGATTATACACTCCGTGACAAAACGATAGAGTATCTCTTTAGATTTTTTCTGTGTGTGTTTTAATTAGTGCACTGTATAGGTTTTCTTTAGTAATTTGAAAGAATGTCGAGAAGTTGGACTGTTTGTCTGAGAATCGAGCGCGATAAAATGATAACATAGTGATAAATTTGTGGAGACAGTTTGGAACGCTTGTCGAGATTCTAGGGAATTTAATTTTACGGGGGAACTGAAAGTGCGGAACGCAGTTTCGAGGTTTATTGAAACATTGTGTAAATCGCGGAAAGAGGGAAATGTGCCATTGTTGAGATTGGAAGGAATGTTTTTTGATAAAATTCTCGTGTCGTTTAAAGTTTTTCGTAAAAAAAAAAAAAAAAAATGAAACTTCCGAGAAACAGCGGAGACAGTAGTTAACTTCCTTCGATGTTGCTAAAAAAAAGGACAGTTTCTATGAAGGAATATACAAAACTTTTGTGTATTGTATTGCTTATGTGAGATAAGAGAATCAGTGACGTCACAAAAACTGTGTATCCAAATATTTATTAATTATAACTGAAACTATGCTAAACTGAAGCATCCCTGATTTTAAAAAAGAAACAAGTCTGAAAAATTCTCTTCTTCACGATTCGCTGCCTTTATTCCTCATTTTCCACATAAGCACACACTTTCCCCAAACCTAACCAAATTATCCAAGTCACATTTCGAATTTATTCACGGCTAAATTGACGAAAAACGCTAAAAATTCAGGTGTGTCTCGTTAAATTTTCTCCGGGTACTCGATCACTCGCAATTTGCACCGCATTGCCAGAAACGATCCATAGATCACGCGTGCTCCACTCCGGTGACCTCGTTTTCCTTTTTCCTTGCTCTTATTTTTTCTTTTCTTCATTTTACTCAATCAGGAGGAGTATGTAATCGAGTTAACAGTGTTGGCTTGGATATTAATCTTGCCGTGTCGCGAGCTTAATTGCGCGGAAAAAGAAACAGCAGAGAAAAGCCGAGATTCATAGCCGTTCTTTAAAACCAACGTCGTTAACCGCCGGAATGATTTATCGCGGCGTTGATTGGTCTTTGACAGTGAATTTAATCGAGCCGGCTGTTGTTCATCGGCCACGCGTTTTCATTCGCCTTTGTCACCATGATTGCGTGCTATTTAACGCGCCCGTGGAAATTATGCGCGATGCGCTCTTTCCTGGTCTCGGTTGTCCAACACCACCGACGGAATTTTCTACCGAATTTTGGTTCTGCTTGGGAATTAACAATCTGTGGATTTACTTTCACTCGACGAAACGAATTCTAAACTGCTTTTCAGTGTTTTTTAATTTTACACAGTTAATTTTTTAAATTAAGTTGGAATCATTTTTCGTTGAATAAAATAAGAGTTTAATTGAGAAGTAATTTTTTACACTAAGTTTATATTTTTTTTTTTAACGATATTTCAAGGGATATTATTTTGCAAATGTTCTAAATGAAGAAGTGAATCGTGAGGTGATATTTTTAAGCGATCTCCGAAATATTACATATTCAGCAGTAGTTTTTAATTACTTTCAGCTGGACAAGTGAGCCAGTTCTACTTAAAAGTTAAGATCAAAACGGTGGCGAACGAAAATATCAGCGAAAGCATCGACACGAGGTGTTCGCTCTAAGAATATCCTGTCCACGTGCCTATTACCATAGTAATGAAGTTCTCTGATAAACGTAACGGCGAACGACGTTGTCACGGCCGCAAAATGTGTGCGTTGATTAAACGGTACTTATTACTATCGATCACTGTATATTACGATCTATAAAAGAGTATTAACATATAACCATGCATTTTCTGTATTTCAATGTTCCTTTAATTATTAACACTTGCTGTAAAAAAAAATTATAAATTGCAGTCACCCTTGGTACTAAAAATATTCGAAGTTTTGAACATTTAGCGTTTCACATATCTATTATTTTTGCAGTGTATTTTATTTTTTTGTATGAAATTTATAGTACATATCTCTGAGATCTATCGTTTTAATATTAATTTTGTGACTTCGTTCATTCATACGAATTTTTATAAAATTTCTATCGTGTCCTATATATTTCAGAAACTATCATTATTTCCATAATAATTTTTAAGGCTTAACCTTCGTACATTCAATTCTATTGTTTTCTAATACTGCCTCCGTTACTTTCATCTACAATTCCAACGATCGATCCTCAGCACAACATCGAGGCAACAAGATTCGTCCACGAGGCTTGTGTAAAATCAGGCAGGGACGAGCGTTTCGAAATAGTTAACCATGATTGAAAGCAACTATGCGGTGGCTTGTGCTCGCTGCGCGATGTAATCAGCAGCTAATTAACGAAGCTCCTTGTGTTAATGGCGTCGTCGGAGATTGAGCTTGTTTCAGTCTCGAGGGGAGAATTCCAACGTCGCGAGACGCGAATTCGCGAATTATACTCGTGATATGAGCGAAATTGTCTCAAACAGCATACACTAAAATACCACTGAACTTCTTCAAATTTCTACAATCCCAAAATATCCCGAATCCATTGCAAAAATTGCACAAAAAATGTGATAAAAAAGTTCAACCCTTTCGAGACGAAATTAATCAAATCCAAAGTAAGTGTACGATATATATTTAAAAAAAATCTGTTTCAGCGAAAGAGCTCCACTATCTGGTGCTGAAATGGTTAAAATTGGGATAGCAGCGTGCAAGGATGGAAGAAGACTGAATTCATAGGAAAAATGTCTGTCGATCAGTTTGGAGGAAGCCTTCAGTTTCGAATGCAAACGACTCAATAGGTCGTCGTTGGAGAGATAACGGAATGCTCGCGAGGCGTGCTCACGCTCTGCCAGCTTTAACGCGAACAGGACGTTATCGCGAGTGCCGTCATTTCGTAACAGACGTTGAAATTACGGCAAAAGGGTCGTATCCGCGGATCATCGACCGCTTTTCATCGCGTTCCACGCGTCAAATTGGACGCGTAAAAAGCCTACCGTACAAAATCACTTGTGCGCCGAATTAATTCCTATGCAATTACAATCAAACCGAAATTTCAATCGAATAGATTTCGAAGCTTATTGTATCAAGGAATCCTTGTACGATTTTTCAGAAAATCGCAAAATTCACACGAACAAACTTTGTCACCCTGATTTTGATAAGAAATTAAAGGAAGGAAAATTGTTTATCTTATAAAATGAATTTTTATCAATTCCGTTTCCCTAATTTGAATATGAACGAAACGAAGCATAATGAATCTGAACGAAACAAAAATTGTTTATATTGTAAAATAAATCTTTGCGAACAGAAGCTCTGCTACGTTAATTTTAACAGGAAATTCGCGGAAAGAGAAATTGTTTGTGAGATAAACTTTGATAAAATTTGATTTAGAAGACACCTTGTTTCAAGGAATCCGAGAATTTTTTCGCGGAACTGATTGATGCTCGCGCTCGCTAGCACGATTCGAGCTGAAATGACACAGAGTGTCGCGCAACGTATTATTTAGTTCGTTATTTCCGGCACGTATTCACGATCGATCGTTTATCTGGTGAATTGCGAGACCGGACTTAATAAACGTAAGAGAGCGTGCAGCAACCCCGGTAGTACACGCGCCAAACACGATGGGACACGCATTATGTACGAGCGAGTTACGCTAACGTGACGATTATTCAGAGAGCCTTGCTAATCGATTCCCATTCACTCGACCCACCTCTTCGACATTGCTTCTCGCCCGTGGACAGCGTGATTCAGGCTTTTTCTTCTTCTTCTTCTCTTCTCCTTCAATACGCTGTTAGCTTTGTTCCATAGTAACCTAGTTTTCAGCCTCCTTCTCTCATAGATTCTTTCCATTTTTTTTACTCTCGCTGTGTTTTTTTCTTTAAGCATTAGGGGAAGTTCTGGTTCCTATTTTGGGGTAATTGTGATCGGGATATTTAATTTAGAGAGCTTTGGTCCATTGTGACTTGGATTTCAGCCTCCTTCTCTCATAGATTCTTTCCATTTTTTTTACTCTCACTGTTTTTTTCTTTAAGCATTAGGGGAAGTTCTGGTTCCTATTTTGGGGTAATTTTGATCGGAATATTTAATTTAGAGAGCTTTGGTCCATTGTGACTTGGATTTCAGCCTCCTTTTCTCATAGATTCTTTCCATTTTTTTTACTCTCACTGTTTTTTTCTTTAAGAATTAGGGGAAGTTTTGGTTCCTATTTTGGGGTAATTGTGATTGGGATATTTAATTTAGAGAGCTTTGGTCCATAGTGACTTGGATTTCGATCTCCTTTTCCCGTGGATTCTTTCCATATTTCTACTTTCACAGTATTTTTTATTCACTAATTAGGATAACTTTCGATTTTGGGATAATTTTGATTGGGATATTTAACGTAGAATTCTTTCCACATTTTTTCTTCACTGATTAGGATAACTTTCGATTTCTATGTAATTTCTATATTTCTTCTGGAATAATTTCGATTGCAATATTTAGAATTCCCTATGACGTTCATAAATTCTGCAATTAAAGCTGCCGCAATTAGCAGAGAGATTAGTTCAAATGTTACGCTATTTTTAGGATACACAGAATTCCGCAATTATAAATACAGGCTGTTTCAACTAACGTCATTTAATGATCGGATGTTCGATTAGTAGGAAGAATCTAGAAGCCGCATGAATTGCGTAATCTGATATGTAGGATTCACAGTAGCAATATGAAAATAGATGTTAATACCACGATTACACCCATTTTCCTCTTAACAACAAGAAAAACAAGAATTAACCACCAAGTTAATTGAGAATTTCAATATTTTCTATCGTTATCTATCAAGCTTATACGATTTCAGGAATCCTCACCATTTTACCTTAATTACCAAAGCTGTCGATTTTCTGTTATATCACGACTAATGGAAAGGAAGCTTCAAATGTTCCGCAAAGTAAAGCTTACGCGATTCGATATTCGTATTCACGAACGACAACGAATAATTAACACAACTTTCTACGTTATTCGTCGTTTAATTTCCTATTCATTTATCTGGTAAAAATTGTGAAATAAGAAAGAAGAAAGGAACGATCGAAAGGATCGACGAAGGATAAATTGCAATTCCAACCTTCTTACTTGGAAAATTGTCAAAACTCCGCACAACTCTGAGGCACTTGAAGCCTCTTACTATGCAAACTATCAAAAACCTCAACTCAATTTAACTCGATCTCTTGGCGCGTTGCCACTAAACTCTAACAAACTAGAAAGGGAAAAAACGACACGCAACTTCTTTAAAATTCATCAAATCTCCCGATAAACTCTCTTCGACCGTTCGTTCGATCTTCGATTAAAAAGTTCCACTAGGAAAATAAAGAAATAACGAATTCTAAATGATTGCGTAAAAATCGAAATCTCCGACGATTAATCGCTTCAGAGAATCGTCGGAATTCCTCGTAACGAAGACAAAGTGAAACGCATGATCTCACGATGTCGCGAAAGCTGTTCTTTCCCTCACTTACGTTCGATAAAAACGTATACACACCACTCTCTGTGTCGCTCGATCGTTCGAGATTCTTCGAAATCCACCCACGTAGCCGGTGGAAAAGAGAGACGAGGTGAAAAATAACGACCGGTGAGTTCGTCACGATCCAGCAGGTGCATACAGGTGTTGCCGTTCAGCGAACGTGTACAAGGTGGATTGATAAAAATTGCAAAAACTACAAACACGGAGGTTTTCACCCTCGAGGGGCATTTTTACTGAAAACACGCATAGAAACGCATTTTTGTACCGAGAACACGTCTAGGAAGTACAATACAGTAAAAGTTCTATAAGAGTTCCAAAGTCAGGACCGCTGTGTAACAGCTACGAAAAAGGTGGTAGGTTTCTCAAACTCTTTGTATTTTACCGACACCGATGGACGCAGAAAGAGACAGCAGACAAAGAAGAGAGAGGTATTGAAAGTCGAGCCAGTCCTAAAATATCAAACACCCACATATCGGCGAGACAACACTAATACAAAAGAAAAACTTTTTTATTTTTTGTGTTTTGCTGATAAAAATTTTACCGACATATCCATTTTTTTTTCTGACTGAAATGAGACCAAACACGATACAATTCGGTGTATATTTAGTTACTTAATAAGAAATTCACAAGCCCAATCGACATAACCAAGTTCTGTAACAATATCGTGTTTGGTATCATTTTAATCAGGAAAATCTCACCAATATTTTGATGAAATTTTTATTAACGAAAACTGAAAATAACAAACTTTTGTGGTTTTGTTAGTATTGTCTCACGGACATGCCGAATGCGATAAAGAGATGCCGCGGCCGTGTCGCATTAGTCACTTGCCTGGTTCAAGGGTGGTCACCCCTTGTAGTGGGGACAGACCATGAACAGTTATGGTGTAGATCCGAAAGAACTCTTATAGAACTTTTACTGTAATTGTTTTAGTTCGAAAACGTGTTGATTTCTTTCCTATAAATAAGACTCGCCTTGCCGCGAGTCAGCGTTTCCAATATTCTCCAATAATTCTTCAGAAAAATCCGACGAATCGAAAACGTGTTGATTTCTTTCCTATAAATAAGACTCGCCCTGCCGCGAGTCAGCGTTTCCAATATTTTCCAATAATTCTTCAGAAAAATCCGACGTGCCTCCGATCTCTGATAGCCCTTTCTCTCCAAAAATTTCTCTCTCACCTGCATTAGTCGAGAGACACTCGAAACAGCAATATTCAAATGGTCCACCTTGTACATACGCGTATTATATTCATTCGATTATCGATTTAACCGAAGCCTCGTAGCTATCGGCCTTTACCAAGCGCGAATATTACGCAACTCACACATATGCAATGCCGCGCGAATAATCGCGCACATTGTTCGCGAACGTCATCGATGTGGCGCGATTATCGGACTTCCGTCTAAGCAGGTGTGACGGATACCTTGGCCGTAGAACGCGTATCAACGAATCGCGATAAGGGAGGGTGTGAATGGTTTATTTTTTTTTCTTCTCTAGTCTCGTCTGGTTAGTTCGATCCACAGATTTCCGTTGGAATTGAACGACGCGACGGTTCGAGGTAGATTGATAGAAGTGAGATTGACGAGCGATTAAACGGTCGAAAAAATGTGTGACGCGGAGGAATTGTGGTTCAATCACTGTTAACACGTTCACTGTCCAATTGAATCGTAAAAGAATGAAAATAAGTCGAAGATAAAGTAGGTTTCGTAAAATAAATGATAAAAAAGTGACAAATTATTTGGATAACGTGACTTAATTATTTGCATAAGACGGAGATTCGTGTGTAATTGGACTAGTTCAAGCTGTCCTGTGATTCAGTGGACAGCGAAGATGTTAATTATGAAGCTTTCGATGGTAGTTTCGGTCGGTAGAATGTTTAGTTGGAATGTGAATTGTATTAATTCCGTGAAGTTTGGTCTGTAGAATTGGTTACTATTTGGCTCGAAACTTGTCCGCTGGTTGACAAAATTTCTAATTAAAAATTCACACTTCGTGGTCCGTGAAATGTTCAATTATAAATTTCTGCGATGAAAAAACGAATCTACTGTTTCACGGCGATAAAACAAAGCTCACGATTAGCAACGCGGAAAAACCCTGTTCTCTTTCCGGAAATATCAAAAAATTCTATTAATTATCCCTCTCAACTTGAACATCCCACTGCAATGCAAACGCATTGCCGAGCAAGATACCGTTTCACCGGATTAAAATCTCGCGTGACGAGCCTCCGGAGGCTGAAATAAAGGGGAAAAAAGCTCGTTCAGAGCCGAAGAATGAATCTTTTTCGTCGCGAAAACACAGTCGGAAAAGAGAGTTTCCATCTGGAATCTTTGGAGTAGGGGTAGGAAAATAACGTTTGAACGAAACGCGATACAGGTCGTGAAACGAACGAGTCACAGTGACTTTCAGATGGAAAAATAAAAGGCTCGTCGACTGACAAGCCTTTCTTCTCTCTCTCTCTCTCTCTCTCTGTGCACACAGATGCATCGTTATACTCGGTTCTCTGTGAAGCACCTAGGCTAATATTCAGCCTGCAGTGTTGCGTGATAAACAAAAGGCAGTTACGACAGAATCTCCCGTTGCATTTTAAAGCAGCCTCGATAGAACACGACATCGACACGCCGACGTCCTTCGAACCAGACTAGCCTGGCTGCTCTTGACTCGCGCCATTAGTTTAGGACGCCATTACTGTGGCACCGTGTCACTGTACGTCGTTGGAAAATGGCTTGTCGACACCGATACGCTTTATAAGAGGGTATCGTTTGTCCAAATTGATCGCTCGTTAGCGTGCGAAACGATGACGAATTTGGTTTCTTGCTGGAAGAATGTTTAACCCTTCTGCTCTACGCGTAAGAAGATCGTGTGTTGTTAGAAATGTATTGTCGTGTATTTCAAAAAAGTGTATCTAATTAGCATATTTTTGTGAGATATTTAAATTAATTTTCACGGCACGGTAATATCTTTCACACTCGAGTCGGAACCGAAAGTTTGGGTAGAGACATGGTTTTCTCGAGGGTCGCAACCCGCCTTTGTAGTTTGCCGAACGAGACAAGGATAACGAATGAAAGGTAAGGATGAAACGAGGATCGAGACAACCGATTTTCTGTATGAATTATATTACTTTTCACTTCTCTCCTTTTCCCTACCCTTGCTTTCCTTCCACGATCCTTCGTCTTTCCGACATCAACGCCAGGACAATGCACCGGACTCGATCTCAGCTGCTTTATCTCTTCCACAAAATAACGACTGCTTCGTCTCACTTCCGTCGTCGTCGCTAGACACTGATCCGAACCTCTCTGTCTTGAAAATTCTCAATCGTACGGGATACAGTAATGTTACCATCGTGGATCGTGGATATCGATGCGTAATCATACCTCTATTCCACTTTTCTATACAAATTTTCCCCATTCCTTCCCCCCTAATCTCCTCGAACGTGGAAACAACTAAAGTACCGAAGCAAGAGAGAAGAAAGCAGGAAAGCGTCGAGTTTCAGAGAAAATGCGAGTGTTCTCGCGGTGTTACAGTAGCGTGAAGCTAGAAGCGGACAATACGCGTGGTCTGGAAGGCAGCCACCGCCGTTCGTACACACTCGAACCGAGGTTTCATTCAAATCGAAGAGCGCACCGTAACACATTTTCTCGTCGAGCACGTCGCGTGTATAATGGGAGGAGAGAAGGGGAGAAGCTCGGCCCGTAAACAACGTATCAAAGCAAGGTGTTGGCTTGCTCCAGCGTCGAGAGTGCATTGTGAAAGGCGACACCTTGCGCGCTTTCGTTTCGCTCGTCGTCGCGTGTGACGAGCAGGACCTGTCGTTTCTGTAAGATAAGTACGCTCGCTTCGCGTTGAATAACAGAGGAGCTGGATGTATTGCAAAATTTGACACTTTTGCCGGACTTGTAATCTCGTTACTTCTCCGCGCCTTTTTTTTTTTTTTTTTGGAATATGACACTTTTCAGGCGTCTCGCGGCGGAAGACGTACCGTGGACAGTTTTTCTCTAATAATATTTTTTCTTACTTCAGAAATTATCTTTAATTCTGGAGAGAGTTTTTAACGGAAGTGTAGAATTTTTCAGATGTTCCTAATTCCGTCAATTTTTCTGTCGCTGATTTTATTACTGTAATATTCTTCTTATTTTGGAGAATTTTAGTAGAAGAATCGTAGACATTTTCCCCAATTTTCCGAAATTACTGTCCAAGATTTTAAAGAGCTAGTATTTCTTTTATTCCGGAGACACTTTCGTTAATTTGCACTGGGGCTTATTACTTCGGGTGGTTAGAAAATTCCATTTGAAAATTTAGCGAACATTTTCAAACGTTTGGAAATTTCTCTCGAAATTGTCGACGAACCGTAAGTTTTGTAAAACTTGGAATTATTTAGTAATTAACGTGCCGCGTGTGCAACAGAAAGAAATTCACTTTCAAAAATGAACGACGTGCCTTTGCTGCAAATTATCAGATAATACTGAAATTTATAGCCTTCGTCGATTGTTGTTCTACTAAGCTCCCTAATTTTCTACACTCCACGTATACTCAAGCGATCAGGAAGATTGTTGAAATCAGTCCTACTGAAATTTTCACCATTTTCTAATAAATCGACGTAATTACACCGAGCTTCCTTATACTTAGGCCACTCGCCTCAACTGTTACTTAAACACACGTTATTATGCAGCGAGAAATAGAACGTAAAGATCGTTCGGTAATTAAAGCTGCGTGCTCCTATCGAATAACTTCCTTTTATCGCTCGCGATTAAATTTATAAAGGAAGAATATGCAGCGTGTAGAAATTTTCCAACGTATTAAACTTAATCACACCGTACACACACTACATCCAAATCATTCACATCGGCACCCACGATAATTTAACCCTTCGCAATCGTGTGGTGACTGAGTAGATAATCGTCACATGGCAAACAATTAATCAAGACAGAGGGCAGATATACGGGCCTCCATAAATTTCTTCACCAGAGTAAAATAGAAAATACGCTGAATACTCGAGTAAAACAGTACAGTTTATACGTTAGTTTAAAAAATTTTCAAAGACCCGATTTGCAACCTTCCCTATAGCAAAAAGATCTCTCGAGTGCAAAGGGCTAAAAAATAAAATGCTTCACTGCTCAAAAAAAAAAACCATCGAAAAATTGTCTCCAAAGCGAACCGACGAATCAATCAATCCAAGAATCACACGAAATGATTATTTCCCATCTCCCAAACCTAACCACACGTTAAAAATGCTTATTCGCTAGAAAAAGAAGAGAAATAGCAGCTCGTTACGTTATCAAATGACTAATCAAGATGGCCAAAAAGAAAAAGCGCTAACGATAATGGAACCTCGTTAGAATTCTGAGAAAATGAGGAAACGCGACGATGCTCGCTAAACAAGTCATACGATTACGCAAAA
>NW_017100161.1:75609-93864 GCF_001263275.1 Habropoda laboriosa | reverse complement strand
CGATTCTACGGCTTAATCACGAAGAAAAGGCGAACGGAGACAACGGATTAAACCAAGTCAAAACACTCGAGAAATTCAAGCGGCAATTAGGCGTGTTACGCGGGGCCGGGTTGCACAAAGAAAGCGAGTGCGTCGCTTGGAATCTCACGCATGACGACCATTTTATTTATTAGCATGCATCCCCGTCATCGTTCATTTATCCAACTCCGTGGCCTCATCACGTTTGCCCACAGTTGAAAGGAAATACCTTGGAGCATTTTTTCCATTCCTCTCCGCACGTAATCTCCGTTGACATTTCTGTCGCGAGACACACATTACACGTTTTCCTTCTCTCTCTCTCTTTCTCGCCGAGAATTGGCCAGATTCCGCGAAATCGACTTTCTTTTTTAGAGCTAATGGAGAATCAAGTTGACGGTTTTTCTTTCTCTCTTGTTTTCTTTTTGGTAAGTGTTCCTTTGGGGCATTTTAATTAAGGTAATTGTTAGATACTGGGTAGGTTGCGAACGTTTGTAGAATTTTTAAAAAGAACTGTTAAGAGGCGTAGTTTCTTGTGGTTCGAGTTAGCTAGGTAAGCTTTGTTCTTTTTAATTTGACGGCAAATTTGAATTTTGTCAATAATCGAGCGTGCACGTACTTTAGATAAAATATCAGTGTTCTATTTAAATAAGAAAATAATTCATCTCTCGAAAAATGATTTCTTTTGAAGTTCTTTCAAAGAGCGATTTCTCTGAAATTTAAATTCTTTGATAAAATCATTTCTCTGAAATTTAAAATTCTTCCAAAGAATTCCCTTTCTTCACCGACAAGAAACGTCTCGAAATAGAACGATCGTAAATTAATTTTATTATTAGAAAGACAATTATTTTTCAGGAACGTTACAAATAAGCGAGATAACGGAGAAGGAAAATGTTCCACGGAGAATTGGTAATTAACGGAGTTGAAAATAAGAAAAAGAGCGTATAAATAAGTAACGGCTAGGAGAGATAAATGAAACTCAAGGCTGGCGGGTACGTTGACACAGAAAAATCGTAAATACACGCCGGCTGGTATTCTAATTAACGTAGAGCATTTCGTAAGGAAGATAATGATAAAGACAGTGATTAGCTGCGCGCAGCCGAAGCTAGAGGTTAATTGCACCAGATACGAGCCCGCAGAGTCTGATCACAGGGCAAGAGTAGTTTCATTACTCTTATGGTCAGACGTTCCGGACTAGCCCCGGCTAACCTGCACTTTCCTCGTCTCCTCAATTTTCCCCGCTAGAGCCGCTGCAACTTTTCATCCTCGCGTTCTCTCCCCTACACTTCTAAAAGATGAACGAGAGCAAGTTTGTCGAGCTGATTGTAAAAGCGATTGCTACGGAAAAGGAGAAAGACACCGATACACTTTGCCGCGTGTAACACACACACGGGAGATTCTCAAACGTAAGAATCAACAGGTTATCGATTGAAGATGGTAAACACTGAAAGCAGTTCTACTGTTTTATTTGGTTAGTGGTATTTTTTTAATAAATATCTTTTAGGTGATCCGTTGCTTCGTAAGGAAGAATTTGCGGCATAGATTATGGCCAAGGAACGACAAGTATTAAATTTAGAAAAGTTTGTAAATTTTGTAAAAAATTGTAAATTGACAATTTGCACGTTGCGAGCACGTTTTCTTTGGGGATACTTTGAAGTATGTTACCTAGTATTTGACGATTTGGGTCGAATGAATTTTAACTATACGTATACAATTAATGTAAATTATACAGCAATCAAAGACGTGGAAATAATGCACGCAGTTGTTCTTTCTTATCTGATAGAAATAAAAATTCTGTCTATTAATTTCCAGTCCAATAAACAACAGCAGAATTGATTAAAGTCTTGAATCGAATGAGAACAATTTTCATGCATCAGGTGCACAAACAAGTGTTCCATCATTTTTTACACAATTCTAATCTCCTCTCATCCTTCAGAAAATATACAACAATTCTACACATTTCTCCTCTTTCTATATTTTCCTACATTTTCACCGGTCGCTTCAGCTGCACCGCGATTACCAAAGACACTCCACCTAAAGAAAACACAATTTTTCTAAACCAACCCCTACACTTCACGCTCCTCGTAGCACTGAAAAAATAGTAAACGAAGAACCTGCACAAGGGGGGCCTACTTTTCCTCCAACGTCCCAATAAAACGTCCTCAGCGATAAAAAAGAAAAAACGCCACTCGTCAGTTCACTGGCCTCAACATCTCGGCTCTACGCATCGAGTCAACCACCCCTCAACAACCAGCCAGCGAAGAAACTTCGCAAACAGCTCCCAGAGCTCTCGAAACTTCCCCACCTGAACCCTGGACGCGCATTTATACAGAGAACGTCGAATCATTCCAGGTGTCTACCTTTGACCCTTTACCATCTGCAGACGAGACGTCTACGCAACGAATTTTTGTCCGTCCAACTCTTTCGACGAGATGTCTCACCACTGGAACTTCTCTATTTAACCCTTCCGTTTATCAAATTATTTTTTCAAAGAATTTCCTATTCATCTATCGATCGTCGCGTCAGTATTGAAGATTAACTTTTGTTCGATTACTCAAGTGAGACACTTGCATTCCACCTGTCGCGAAAGGGTTGACACTTTCAACGAGATGTCTCAGCAGTATTCGATTTTTCCCTCGTCACTCGTTCGTCGCTCACCAGAGGAATGCCACGTGTAAAGTGAAATCATAAACTCGGTATAAAACACGTAATGTCCCACTGGAAGTATCTGACGAGCGGGACACTCGGTTGTAAATATTGTACAACAGAGACGTGAGATATCACGAGGTTGAAAAATATCAGTTCGTGAGATATCTCTGCAGAGCTGCGAAAGGGTTGAGCGAACTGTGACATCACAGGCAAGTGCGCGCACACACGTCCAAGGTGTCTCCCATTGGAAACAATGCCTGTCGTCACTGTCATCGACGTCATTAACGAACAACATCGTCCAACCACGTTTTCAGAGCCTAAGCAGAAAGAAGATTGATCCCGAGAGCTGCGCAACACCGGTCTCCTGTTTCACCGTCAGCAAATACCTCGACATCCATCCTAAATACCAGAAAAAGGTCACGTTCGCCAGACGAGAGTCGGTACCGTAGTCCTCTTAGAGGCTGTTAGAGTGTCTGTGCGTTCGTGTGTACCGGTTGAAGTCAGCCTGTTGGAACAGAAACGCAGACGAGACTACTCTATGCTCCATGGATACATCTCTTCTGATGATACTTTCACGACGATGAAACACACGAGAGCTCGTAATGTGCGCATACATACAGAGACGCGTATTACACAGAGATCGGTTTATCCTTTTCCAGCTGGATGTGTCGTTGCTTCGCTAAGGAGACCCGGTCTCAGAGCGAACACAAAGAAAGTGAACGTTCTTCCAACGCAACCGGGAAGTGGCCTCTTTATGCAACACGATGCTAGCCTGCCTCTGCTTATGGAATAACGCTCCGTTGCTAATCCCAGCGGACGTGTTCCTTTTCTTTTCATTTTTTTTTTTTTGCATACTTTTCTTCGGTTTTTTTCTTAGCTTCGATAGGTTAAGCGCGCGTGTGTGTGTTTGGTATTTTTTAAGAGGTTCTGAAGAAGAGCTTTTTGGGAGTTGTTTTGTGGTAATTGATTGGAGTGCTGGTGTGATGTGAGATGTTATTGTTTATTGTCGATTTTTTTGAGAATTTTCATTTCTCGAGAAATGGTGATATTTTTGTTGGTATTTCATTTCTCTTCGGAGAAACATTTTTTCATTCTCTTACGTGAAGCCATGTCAACCGTGTCCTCGGGGAAATTATGGAATACACTGACCGACAGCCCTGAAGACTTTAACATATCTTGCAGATCCCTGGAGATTAGCTTCTTAGAGGTTCAGACAAGCTTCACGTTCGCGTAAACATGTACTTGGTAATTTTTTACGAGACTTCTTTGCAGACGATAGTTCTACCCCTTGCGTTTCAACCCTTTCTTCTCGTTTGTATCGTCCTATTTGTGTAATTTCTTTCGTGACAGTTTAATTTGTCGCAGAATTCTTGTTATCTTCGTAGTTTCTTTTTCTTAGGATTTTCTGAAATCTTTATTTCATATATTTCATCGAAGTTTTCGAGGAATTTCTGGTACGATATCATCGCGTTATTCGGCATATTTCACACCTTTGAAGAGCAATGCAATTACATTTGAGAGAGGCAGCTTATCCGCGCGTTCACGTAACGTCTGTCAAGACAACCGCTCGGTTTCCTTCTTCCCTCGTCTTCGGCGTTCGAGAAAAACGAGATCTCAAGAAAGCTGGTGAATGTAACCTCGAAGGGTCTCAAGGCAGAAATACGAAACGGCTCCGGGATGAAATTGGGTCGCGTTCCGCTGTGCTCGCTGGCAACCGTGCGCGGACAAGCTTTAAAAGAATATCGCGTAACGAATTACGTGGCCCTGTGCTAAGAGATCGTTCGCTTTTTTTTTCACCGTGAAATTGCTATGCAGATTTCGCGGAACGTCGGGAAATAGGGTAGAAACGACCGGAGGAATTCGAAGTAAGGACGCTGATTTGAAGTGGCGAGATTGCCGCGAAATTTATCGAAATGAGAGGGAAAATTGCGAAACCTTGGGATTTCAGGTGTGAAGATGGGGAGAGTGGAATTTGAGTGTTGGAAAATTGAAAATTCGAAGATTTGAGAATTCAAGGATCTGAAAATTCGGGGATTTGAGAATTCGGGGATCTGAGAATTCGGGGATCTGAGAATTCGGAGATTTCAGAATTCGGAGATTTCAGAATTCGGGGATCTGAGAATTCGGGGATTTCAGAATTCGGGGATCTGAGAATTCGGGGATCTGAGAATTCGGAGATTTCAGAATTAGGGGATCTGAGAATTCAGGGATCTGAGAATTCGATGATCTGAAAATTCAGGGATCTGAGAATTCGGGGATTTGAGAATTCGGGGATCTGAGAATTCGGAGATTTGAGAATTCGATGATCTGAAAATTCGGGGATCTGAGAATTCGGGGATCTGAGAATTCGGGGATCTGAGAATTCGAATATCTGAGACTGAGAGAATCTGAGAGCTTGAAATCATGAGTCATTAATTCCAATCGCAACAACAAACAAACGAGAGTAAAGTAATCATCACCTCGTCACCCTTTTCGAAACGAATCTTCTCAGAATCCAGCAAAACATACACATAGCCCAACACCTGTGATAACGTGTCTATTCCGAGCGGTAACATTTGCCGGACGGTTCAACGATCCACTCAAGACGAAAGTGAAATTAATAATACATGGACTCTTCGTGTCAACATGTTCCATCAGCCATTCTCTCGTGACTGAACATCCTCGAGCTAAAATTAAAAAAAAAAAACACATTCCACGGGCAAGAGTATTTTCTTAAGTCGCGCAACAGTGGCCGTTCGACGTCTCGCGGCCGATAGAGAAGAGTCAATAAAACGCTGTCAATCGCACGCAGTTTATCGAGCCATCGCTTCGAGAACTCGTCGAAAGGAACATCGTACAGAGCCCATTGTACCACTTACATAAAATCATCCTACTCAAACCCAGACTATTTTTCTACACTTTTCTCTAACCTAATCTTAAAATATCTCAGACTCGTTGCAGGGGAAAGAAATGAAAGGATATCTAAGAGTTAACTTATCTAAGATATCTAATTCACAGAATTAACCCTTTGCCTTCAGATACCATACAATGATAAACTGTAAATTCTAAATGATATACCATTTTTTAATGCACTAATATTATACTGAAACTTAGCATTTTATAACTAATATCACGCTGAAATATTGAAATAAAGGGACACTACATGCTACTGCCCAAGAGTGACCAAATGATTGCGGACAAACTGAACCATTCAGACCACAAAGGGTTAAGGCTTTCCCAAGATTTCACTATCAACACGTTCACCGTCGAAAAATCCAAAAATCAGGCAAGCACGTACTCTGCAAAGCTGGAAACAAGTTCCGCGAAGCTTCTCCAACACAATCACAAAACTAGGGCACACGTATTGCCCTTATTGACCGACGAGACCAACACATAACAAATCGGATCGTACAAAACTCTCTTCCACTGGACTTTTCAACACGTCTCGAGATTGCCTCGAAATTGACCAAGATCAGAGGAAAACCGCGGAACCTTCAAGTCCGAGTGGAAATTGGACTTGACTCGTAACACATTCACACGAAATTCCCATTCTCTCAAACACGTAGTTTTCACGTTCCTCGGACAATTTAGCCGTGAAACGTGGCCGGTCTGAATTTATACGCGGCGAAGCTTTTGTACGCCGGATCGCATCTCGCTTGCGCAACGACGACGCGGCGACACGAGCACGCGAAAAGGCTCGTTCCATGATTAACAAAACGTCAACGATGCAATCGCACGCCTATAATAGGACACGGAACACCGAGTTATTCACGAGCACGCGACCAACTGGTCTACGCCCACGGATTTCGTGGAAACGATACCGCGAAATCGCCGTTTTATCGGCCTCTGGCCCACTTCTTCTTCCCTATCAAGCTTCAGCACGCCTCGCCGACTATCTCGCCGGTGACACCGCCGCAACAAAATGTCCAACGACGCGATTTCCGTTCCGAGAGAGAAAAACGAGTCGTGGATAAACGTTCCTGATTCATATTACGTTGCCGTATTATTCCGTGTACAACGCTCCGTGTTTATTAAGCGAACCGTACAACTATGACGGAACGGAGACGCGTTGACGAAGGAGAGTGTGTATCGTTAGAGGACTGTTCGGTAGTTCTACAGGACGAATTTCTGATTTTTCAGGAAGGACGTGTAATGTAAGTGTTCGTGTCTCCAGAAGTGGGAGTTAGGGTTTGGTACAGCAAGGGCAGAGTTCGAGGGTGAGACGGAGTTAGTTAGGGAAGGATGACTTTGGGGTATTTGCAAAATGAGAACGGAAAACGTCATAGTTACGACAATAACATCTCGCCCGTTTTCAACATTCTTGTCAAAGAGTTAATTTCCCAACTTTTACAACTTCTAACAACTGTTCCTTTCTGTAACTGTCTTTGAAATATAAATGACATTTCGATAGAAAGTCTTGAATTTCCACCTTTGAAAACTTCACTAGCACCAGAATTTTTTGGATCGCTCTTGAGTGGTACGGTGCCTTATCCATTACTATCGCACTGTTAGGCTTTACTTTTGCTAATAACTTTTCTCCAAACCACCGTTCAAATGTGGAAGCCATCGTGGTAATCTACGTTACAATTTTTCAAATTGAAACCACACAATTGCAGACAATGTAAAATTGTTGCACACACAGTGTCGCAACATCAATCGGTGCCGATTCTTCAGAGTTTAATTCACTAAACTCGACTTTTCTTCGTTTCCAGTGTCCCTCGATCTTTTCTATTCTATCCTCGTCAAACGCGAAGTTGCTCGTGTTGGAGTGTCTTCGCAAGTGTAATAAATTTTCGTCGAGATTTCTTGATGAAGAGGAGTCAAAGGGTCGAGGAGGAGTTGCGTTTTGCATCAGCTTGTTGCGTTAAGTGCTTCGATGTATTGGGAGCAATGAGTATGTAGATTCGACGGTATGATTCAGCTGCTAAATTTGCCAGTGACTTTGATGTCGGTGTGGTTCTAGAAAAGGCGCGAAGTGCGTTGCGATTGAAGTACCGATCAGATGGTTCAAGGTTTTCAAAGTTTCGATGCACTTTGGATTGCACGGAATTGTTTACTGTGCAAACCACTTTGTTAAACGTTCGAATTTATTCGTTTTTCTGTTCTAATCCCAGCAGAGGAAGCTAATTGTCGAGCATCGTGAAATGAAACCTCGACGGGTTTTCTTTTATCTAGAGGATCTAATTTATTCGTTCTTTATCTTTTTGCTGGTAATCCAACCAGCATAGATCTTCGTTAAAAGTAATTTGGAATAATTGCCTCTACCTAAAAAATTCTAATTCATTTATTCTCTGCACGGTTACGAGGTACTTGATTTTAACAGAAGCTTGCATCGTGATGTTTATTTTGAACAATTTTCTGCAGTCGTAGATCTTGACTGGAACCTTCAAATTTTCACCCTTTACGTTACTGAACTTCTACGAAGAATTCTGCTGCAACCCTTCCAAGCTATTCAACTACTTTCCAAATTTTCACCCTTTATGTTACTAAAACTTCCACAAAAATTGTGAAATCTAGTTCTAAACAATTTTCCTGCGATTCTTTCACGTTATCCAACTACTTTCCAAAAAATTCACAAGTACCCTATGATCGAAATCATATAACCACGTTTACTGGATGTTTTATTGATTTGTAGAAGACACTCATGGTATATTAACAAAAGCTTGCATTATGAAGTTTATTTTAAACAATTTTCTGCACTCTCAGATCTCCATTAGAACCTTCAAATTTCCACTCTCTATACCGCTAAACTTTTACGAACAATTTTAGCTGCAACCCTTCTAACTCATCCAACAACTTCTCAAAAAATTCACTAAAATTCGCTAATTATAGTTTTAACACTACTTGTCTCCTCAAATTGAACCCTTTTGCACTCCAATGGCGACACGCGTAATTACTTTGGAGAAGTTTGAAAAGTGAAATTCAGGTTTTCGGATATTATGAAAACGAGAAATAGAACAATAAACATTCTCTTTCCAAAATGAGACTTAGGGTTTTCGAAAGTTTCACTGCAAAAAGATAGAAAGTCTTGAATTTCCACCTTTGAAAACTTCACTAGCACCAGAATTTTTTGGATCGCTCTTGAGTGGTACGGTGCCTTATCCATTACTATCGCACTGTTAGGCTTTACTTTTGCTAATAACTTTTCTCCAAACCACCGTTCAAATGTGGAAGCCATCGTGGTAATCTACGTTACAATTTTTCAAATTGAAACCACACAATTGCAGACAATGTAAAATTGTTGCACACACAGTGTCGCAACATCAATCGGTGCCGATTCTTCAGAGTTTAATTCACTAAACTCGACTTTTCTTCGTTTCCAGTGTCCCTCGATCTTTTCTATTCTATCCTCGTCAAACGCGAAGTTGCTCGTGTTGGAGTGTCTTCGCAAGTGTAATAAATTTTCGTCGAGATTTCTTGATGAAGAGGAGTCAAAGGGTCGAGGAGGAGTTGCGTTTTGCATCAGCTTGTTGCGTTAAGTGCTTCGATGTATTGGGAGCAATGAGTATGTAGATTCGACGGTATGATTCAGCTGCTAAATTTGCCAGTGACTTTGATGTCGGTGTGGTTCTAGAAAAGGCGCGAAGTGCGTTGCGATTGAAGTACCGATCAGATGGTTCAAGGTTTTCAAAGTTTCGATGCACTTTGGATTGCACGGAATTGTTTACTGTGCAAACCACTTTGTTAAACGTTCGAATTTATTCGTTTTTCTGTTCTAATCCCAGCAGAGGAAGCTAATTGTCGAGCATCGTGAAATGAAACCTCGACGGGTTTTCTTTTATCTAGAGGATCTAATTTATTCGTTCTTTATCTTTTTGCTGGTAACCCAACCAGCATAGATCTTGGTTAAAAGTAATTTGGAATAATTGCCTCTACCTAAAAAATTCTAATTCATTTATTCTCTGCACGGTTACGAGGTACTTGATTTTAACAGAAGCTTGCATCGTGATGTTTATTTTGAACAATTTTCTGCAGTCGTAGATCTTGACTGGAACCTTCAAATTTTCACCCTTTATGTTACTAAAACTTCCACAAAAATTGTGAAATCTAGTTCTAAACAATTTTCCTGCGATTCTTTCACGTTATCCAACTACTTTCCAAAAAATTCACAAGTACCCTATGATCGAAATCATATAACCACGTTTACTGGATGTTTTATTGATTTGTAGAAGACACTCATGGTATATTAACAAAAGCTTGCATTATGAAGTTTATTTTAAACAATTTTCTGCACTCTCAGATCTCCATTAGAACCTTCAAATTTCCACTCTCTATACCGCTAAACTTTTACGAACAATTTTAGCTGCAACCCTTCTAACTCATCCAACAACTTCTCAAAAAATTCACTAAAATTCGCTAATTATAGTTTTAACACTACTTGTCTCCTCAAATTGAACCCTTTTGCACTCCAATGGCGACACGCGTAATTACTTTGGAGAAGTTTGAAAAGTGAAATTCAGGTTTTCGGATATTATGAAAACGAGAAATAGAACAATAAACATTCTCTTTCCAAAATGAGACTTAGGGTTTTCGAAAGTTTCACTGCAAAAATATACCGGAGTTGCTGATTAATTCTATCAACAAATGCTTCGAGTACAACGGGTTCATCTCTTCTCTTCCCTCTCCGAACTTTCCTATTTCCAATCTCCGATCACCTCGATTCTCCGTCTCGTCAAAGACTCCCTCGCGAAACGAACCAAAATCACAGCGAAACCAAGGCTCAACAAGTCGATCGACGCAACCACACACACCCCCCGGCCCACGCTTGAAATCGAGCAACAGGCGCGACGAAAGAGACGTCATCCGCCCATAGAGAAATCCTCCCCTCGGCGAGAGAGCTTGCCCGATCGAAAGCTCGAAAGTGAAGGCGTCGGCTGGAAGACGGACGACCTCGAGCATCCGGCGATGTGGGACACGCAGACGCTGTTGCATCGCCTTGTCGATAAGAATACACGCTGCGGGACCTTGACAGAGGCGACTCCTCCCACGAGTGACCAAGACACAGACAAGAACAAGGTGCACGCGCACGTATATACGTAGATCGCGTAGAGGATCGTGAGCTGCATACGATTTCTCTAAGCACCTGGCTAATCCGATTCAAACGAATTTCCCAGATGCTCGTTTCGAGTCGTTCGTTTCGACACTCGACGCTCCACGGAGCATGCAACAACCGTGGCTGTGCTGTTGCTGCAACTTCACCTTGCGAAACTCTGCTGGAACGACCGAAAAAAAAAAAGGAGGCTGTCGATGGATTTGCCCTACAATCGTTCCCCTCGATCTTTCTGGCCAATTTTCTTTCGCGAATTCCTCTCTTCGCGTTCTTTTTATCAGAGTAGAACGATTAGAGTGTGTGCGAAGTACCGCTAAGTTTCGCCGAAACGACAGTTTCTAGGTCGCGATCTGAACACTGGCAGGAATTATCGCGAGGAAACGTGTTGGGGAACTAACTGTACTGGAAGTTTCAGGTGTGTCTGTTAAGTGTAACCGTGGAATTCGAGCAGACGACAGAGGTTCCAAGATGAGAATCTAAAGGGAAGCAGAGAGAGAAGATTGTTAATTGGGTTCCGTTTGTTAATATATCATCTTCCAAGACAGAACTTCACTCGCCGAGAGTAGGATACTAAGTTCCCCAAGGGACTAAACTATATACCGCAAGGTTTCTGTCTCCCTTTTACCGAACTTTCCAAACTTGATAACCCAGAAATTTCGCAACAGCTTCGTCAAATTATTCAACGCTGTTCCAACAAACCCGAAAGGTCAATATCTACATCTCAAACCCATTTCAAACGTTCGAAATCCATTCTTCGACCTACAGAGCGTACGTTCTTTTCACAGACCTGCTCTCTACCGACTGTTTTGCACAATCCGCCCACGGAATTCAGCCAACGTTAACGTTCCAAGGAAAAGAACCAAAAGGAAACGAAGAAAAAAGGATACGCAGAGTGGAGAATTCAAGGACGAAGGAGAGGAAAAAAAAGAAAAGGGAACAGATAGAAAGAATTGGACATGCAAAGCGAGAGTCGGATTTGCCAATCATAACGAGATCGGTTATTGCTTGCCAGTCGGATTTCCAGATGCATACCACGCCCTGGTACGTGCTCGCGAACCTTGAAACACAGGCGACATTCCTTTTACAGGGCTGAACTGGAGCGTTCTCTCGCATAAAACGCGACCAGAGAGCCGAGAGAGTGTGTGCAACGATCGACCTGGTGAAATGTTTCCAACGTGTGCCTCGTTAAAAAAAAAGAGGAGGAGGGTCCGTTTTCTCCAGGCGAACATCGCGAACAATCGGTTGCTGATACCGCGAAAAACGGAGAAAACAGAGACTCGTTTGCGAAAGACAATTGCCGATCAGACGGGAAGGATTGTCCGAGGCGAATACGAATGCCTTTTCGATAGATGTTCAACACGGTGTTGTCGAGCTGATTTATTTCGCGCGATTCGGTGCACGCTGGATTTCATGCGGTTTCCTGCTCGATTGTGCTTCGCGGTGTGTCGGATGATAAGTGTGGCTGTGGTTAGGGGCATTGTGGAAGGTATGTGTCATGAAATGTCCAATTGAAACCAATTGTGGATTTTGCTTGATGGGAGAGTAATACGAACGCTTGGATCTTTGGAAGAAGAATTTTATGAATTTTCTGATTAGAATGTTTTTTTTTATTTGAAATAACTTGAAAGAAGTATCGTTTTAGCTACTTTTCTAGAATTTCAAGTTTGGAACAAGTTTTGTAGAATGAAGTAAACGTAAAATTGGATTATTGGAGAAGCTGCATTCTAACGAAGGAAATGGAGATTCACGATTGCTCAAATAAATTCTTCAGTGACTATGCAATAGTGCTACACCGATAAGAAGATCAAACAGAACTTATGAAATGTACATACACTAATATGTAACTTCTCAGAGTCGTAAGGTAAATATAGTCGACGAATTGCAGGTCTAATAGTTTCGATAAACCTTCAAAAATTTGCCTTCCTTAGTTTACTTCGCAAGAATTAATAAATATTTCACAAGCAAAGTAGTTTCGCTATTCCTCCCTAATTAGAATCACTCACCGATCAATTTCCCTCAAAAAAAAAAAAGTAAAACCAAAGGAATCAAACCGAGCAACTTCCTTCATCCTGTCCCATATTCTTCACAAATGAACGAGAATCTGCCAAGTTTCGGAACTGCTGAGAAATTAAAACAGCTCACTTCGCTCGGGCGCGGAAAATATCGCGTTAGGATTAAAACCGCGCTGCGCGGCGCGCTCCAATTGCAAACTCACACGATAACCTACTTTTAATTTCACGAAGAATAAGCGTCGCTCACGAGACAGACTAAACTCCGCGTTGCACGTAATCCGATTAATATCTCGCTCGACGAAGGACACGCTTCGTACACCTTCGAATCTCAGGGGGGAAAAGCGGCAATTCCGCAAATGGCACTTATCTCACGTGGACGCCCGTGGAAAAACGGCAACCAACGAATACGCCGTTTCTTTTCTCCAGCTACCTACGTTCCGCGATAGCTGAAAAGAAACCGTTTCTCTCGTTTGCCGGAACACTCGTACGTTCCGGTGGAAAAAGTAAAGAAAAAGAATTTACAGCGGTACGATTTTTCCGCTGACCGCTTGCGCTGAAAGGGTTAACGACGATCGAGAATAGTGGGAGGTGAAGATAGTAATTCCGATGGAAAATTGTGTTTTGAACGAAGAAGCTGAGAGGAAAATTATTCGAAAATAGTTGCTTCCGATGGGAAGATCAGCTGAATATTTAAGGAGAAATTAGGAAAACCGTTTCGGAGAGATTTGTTTTAAAGAAAATGTTGATTTTATGAATTAGGTACAGTGGATTGCAATTTGCTTGGCATTGAAGGTTCGGGAGGTTTAATTTTCTACTTGAAAATCATGCGAAAATTGGGGCTGCCTGATTGGACGAAGAGTAGAGGGAAGATTTATTGGTAGAAGGAGATGGCAAAATGAGGATCTACGAAATTGTATTGATGTCAAATGACAATAGGCCGTTGTTCTGCACAGATGCCAGCTTGAGAATTCTACGTATCATTGACGTCAGTAGGTCAAATCTACTTAGAACTATAGTTATGTCACTGAAGCTAAGCTGCACCGAACATCGTCAATACTTTCGTATAGCTAACGCTCTAAAAACCTCTGGCTGTTACGATGCAAGTAAAAGCTTTAATATACTCAATGTGCTTACAAGAAACCAAGAACTGTACCGCGACGGTAAAATCTCCTTAGCAAAACCTACTGCCGCGAACGAGTGATAAAAACTGGAATAAAATGGACTGGGATGAAATTGTGGTAAAAAGACGTGCATTACAAAGGAATTTTCTAAGAACAATTATGAATATCGGACAAAAGTTTGTTCCAAAATTGTCGAAAGATGTTTCAGATGGAAATGAGAATATTAGACGCGAAATTTGAAGGAAGAGAATTTTTTTATTATATGCGAAAGATTTTCACTATTAAGTAACGATAAGAAGGGATAAAAAATTGGGAAAGAGAAGGTTGAAGAATATTTCACGCAATACTGAGTGGAATTGATAGAAAATGTGCATGAAGAGAAGGCTGAAGAGTGTTCCACGCAGAAATCACTGGAATAAGAGCGAAAATTGCGAAAATTTGAATTCCACGCAAAAATCACTGGAATAAGGGAAAAATTTGCAAAAAGCAAAAATTCCGCGCAGAAATCACTGAAATGAGCGCAAAATTTTAAGAGTAAGAGTAAGCCCAAAATTTGCAAAAATTTAAATTCACGCCAAAACCACTGGAATAGAATTTTTTTATTATATGCGAAAGATTTTCACTATTAAGTAACGATAAGAAGGGATAAAAAATTGGGAAAGAGAAGGTTGAAGAATATTTCACGCAATACTGAGTGGAATTGATAGAAAATGTGCATGAAGAGAAGGCTGAAGAGTGTTCCACGCAGAAATCACTGGAATAAGCGCGAAATTTTAAGAGTAAGAGTAAGCCCAAAATTTGCAAAAATTTAAATTCACGCCAAAACCACTGGAACAAGCGCGAAATTTGCAAAAATTTAAATTCCACGCAAAACCCACTGGAACAAGCGCGAAATTTGCAAAAATTTGAATTCCACGCAAAAATCACTGGAATAAGGGCAAAATTTGCAAAAAGCAAAAATTCCGCGCAGAAATCACTGAAATGAGCGCAAAATTTTAAGAGTAAGTGTAAGCCCAAAATTTGCAAAAATTTAAATTCCACGCAAAACCCACTGGAACAAGCGCGAAATTTGCAAAAATTTAAATTCCACGCAATAACCACTGGAGCAAGCGCAAAATTTGCAAAAAGCAAAATTCCATCAAACTCGATCGTCATAATTCTCTCACGAGAGTTTGCACCACGAAAGAAGGGATCAGAGACTTAAAATCCATCGAAGGAAAGGCCGAAGGAATGAATAAAAAAATTTGCAAGAAGTAAAAATCGTACGGAAACTGGGTGGTGGTCGCGAAAGAGGAAAAAGCGGCAGGCGGGAACAGTGGCACGCAGGGTAGATGAAGAAAGTGGTTCGAACGCGTGCAACAGGGCCTCCGATCGAGGTCTTTCCTACGCTGGCCGATATTCGCCGCTCTTTAATTGGCCACGCCAAGTCGAGAAGGTAAGTCTTTCGCCTCGTGCACCGTATTTAGACGGTCGATTAATTATGCGCTCTTACCGTAAACGGTAAGTCACCTGTTTCAAGCCCGCGCGCGCTCCTTTACGTCTTACTTCGCCATGGAACGCTCTAAATCTACGTAGCCGGCCGCCTCTACCGCTGTAATTTATACTTGACACCGTGCCAGGAGGCACCATTCGAAAAATTCGCCCGCAACTTTCTATGATTTCGAAGGTTAACGGCGCACTTGGCCATCTCCACGCTTGCTCCATTATCCATGGATGACATAGTTGCACGGATTACGGCCAATTTCAACTTCCGCACAATTCTATGCGCGAACACGTTCCAGAATTTAAAACGCGAAAAAAATTTGATTTAAACACTCGGTTAAATTTTTGAAAAATTTCTATCCCTTTTTTTCAACTCAAAATTCGGAAACTTTCGTCGCATACTTTGTAACGAAGGAGAAATATGGGAATATTGCGTTACACGTTCAGGGAGATCCGAAATCTTCCGAATGAATATTGAAAACATTTGCACATATCCAATATTTGTCGAATTCATTTTTATTGCGGTATAAACGGTACTCGGGAGGTTAATCTTAATCACAGAGTGCGTATTCGCCAAGTTAACCTTCGTCGCGGGATATCTGTGCAACTTTGCGAAACTAATCTTTATCAGAGTAAACGTATTTGTGATATTCGTGAAACGAAAATATATCACGTTTGTGATAAAACCTCAACTGTGTTCGTAATACTATTTAAACTAATCTTTACCGCCGCGTACTCGCGAAATTCGTGAAACGAAAATTTATTTATGAAATATCACTTATCTCGCAATATACATACAGTGGAGGACAAAAGTATTCATACACCCCATAAAATGGAATAACTTTTTTCAAATTGGCCCAAACGACTTGAGTTTTTTTCAGATGACGTGTAAAAAAATTTTTGAAAAAACTGCAATTAGTCGGAATCGCGAAGAAAATAGCGATCTGAGCTCGTAAGGAAAATTGAAAAAATACATTTTGTAGATCTATGTCAATTATACACCAGCTAAAAATTTTATCGAAATCAGTTAACGTTGCTATGAGCTACGAACGGTTAAAGATTGTGAAAATCGCACTATTTCACGACTTTCAGCCTAGAACTGTAATAAATCTGCAGATTCTTACATCTTTCGATGCCTGTCGCTTGTTTCTCCATCCACCGATTTCGATGAAATTTTCAGCGTGTGTATGATTGACACAGGTCCACAAAACGTATTTTTTCAATTTTCCTTACGAGCTCAGATCGCTATTTTCTTCGCGATTCCGACTGATTGCAGTTTTTTCCAAATTTTCTCTACACGTCATCTACTAAACTAATCTTTCTAACTTCTCAAAAAAACTCAAGTCGTTTGGCCCAATTTGAAAAAAGTTATTCCATTTTATCGGGTGTATGAATACTTTTGTCCTCCACTGTATATACCAAACTAAATTTGATCAGACTACATATAAAATTATTTTTGCACAGTCACTTTCAGGCTACAATTCGCACAATCGAACATTCAATATTTCCATATTAAATAAGATTAAAATTGCCAAGTTTCCCGATTAACGTTAGTTTCGACACTTTTCCAACCAGCACTCGCGGCAACGAGAATGACAAATAAATTTGACTTGTGCAACCATTTCGCAACGGCTCTCTGTCTGTGGTCCGTTTCTACGAGCTCGAGGGAAAAAATGCACAAGCCACTTTGTGCCACGACGCGACGACGGACGCTTTCACGAGTAAAAACACGTAGCATGCGTGGAAATGACAGAAATTATTATGACTTAATCCGAACCAGCGACAGTCTCTTAGAAAGTCTCTACCGTGCGTTTTCTGATTTGCAATTCGCCGAGAAACAATTTTCGTTTCTAACTCGCGGTGCTGATGACACTTTGGAAACCACGAATTATATCTCATGCTAATAACGTTGCTTGTTACGAGAACGCGAAAGGTTATACCCTGTGCTTCACGCCGTCACGTGTTCTAATTAGCTTTAAATCGTCATTTCCACTGTTTGCTAATCAGTTTCTTCGAATGGAAGAAATGGTGGAAATTGTTATCGCTGTTTTCTGCGAGGAGAAATTATTTGTTTGTGTTTCTAACGAGAGGTAACTAAAATTTCGAACAATTCTACCAACCTTTTTATTTTCTGTATACAGGGTGGTCCACGCAACGTGTGCACCGTTATAACTTCCAAAATATGCGTTGCACGAAAGAATGTTGTATACAAAAGTTACACTATGTAGTGCGTTAATCTTTTTCACAGGTGGAGGCGTTTCGGAGATTTGAAGGTTAACTTTGTTTTTTCAAACAGAATACTATAGTTTTTATACCAAAATATGGTAGAGGATCGAATTGTAAGTAAAAAAGTATTGACCGTTACTAGCCCTAAACCTAATAGCTAACGAGTAATTTCACTTTATTACTTGAAAATTTTACAGATAAGGTATAACATTCTTATAACATAAAGATAACATTCTTTCGTGCAACGCATATTTTGGAAGTTATATAACGGTGCACACGTTGCGTGGACCACCCTGTATCGATGCAAAGTTGAAAGGACTATAAATTGAGAATAAAATATGGAAGATTCAGTGGACATTTTGAACATTTTTCTCCTACATTACGAACCATTTTTCCTAAAATCTTGCCATTAAAATTCACACCGTAAATACTCACAAATTTAACACAAAGATCGATAGAAAGTTGAAACGTCTATAAACTGAGAATAAAATTTCGAAAATTCAGTGGAAATTTTTCATATTTTTCTTATACATTACACATTACTTTCCCAAAACACTAGCCATTAAAACTCACGCCGTAAATTTAACGAAAAGGGTGATACAAAGTTGAAGCCAGCAGAAACCGAGGAAAAATTCTAAAAGTTCGCGTTCCCTACGATTCACGTGCAAAATTCCTCGGCCTCATAAATAAAACAAAAGATCAATATCACCGTCGGACCAAT